>NC_047581.1:32550086-32797586 GCF_011004845.1 Esox lucius | reverse complement strand
TCTGATCTTGCATGAGCAAATCAAGCCTGGTGAGGGGATGAGATTAGAAGACCAAGTTATATACAAGTCATTTATATGCACTGCGGCGTTGGTATTTCATAGTAGATTTGGCATGGTCATGTTTTTTCGATCGGCAAAATCAGCTGTCATTTAAAGAAAACATTCAGAGTTTTATTAACTCTGGGTGGGGTGGTAAGATGGTGGCTAAAACATTCAGAGTTTTATTAACTCTGGGTGGGGTGGTAAGATGGTGGCTAAAACATTCAGAGTTTTATTAACTCTGGGTGGGGTGGTAAGATGGTGGCTAAAACATTCAGAGTTTTATTAACTCTGGGTGGGGTGGTAAGATGGTGGCTAAAACATTCAGAGTTTTATTAACTCTGGGTGGGGTGGTAAGATGGTGGCTAAAACATTCAGAGTTTTATTAACTCTGGGTGGGGTGGTAAGATGGTGGCTAAAACATTCAGAGTTTTATTAACTCTGGGTGGGGTGGTAAGATGGTGGCTAAAACATTCAGAGTTTTATTAACTCTGGGTGGGGTGGTAAGATGGTGGCTCAAACATTCAGAGTTTTATTAACTCTGGGTGGGGTGGTAAGATGGTGGCTAAAACATTCAGAGTTTTATTAACTCTGGGTGGGGTGGTAAGATGGTGGCTAAAACAATCGCATTACTCCATCCCCTTTCGGTCAATAAATCTGCAATGATCCAACCTCACTCATCTTTACTGACTGACAATTATTGACCAATGAAATGTATTAAGGCACTGACGCCCATCTGTAAAGGAGTATTATCCGAGAGCTCTACGGAGATCAGGGGTAACCAAAAAGAATTGGGTTAGGTTCAATCTCTAACCAGAGGTATTCAGAGCACCGACCGCAGAGTGAGATGTAAATGTGAACGTACATTTCCTGTTTAGATGAGAGCCAGGGGAGCTCACATGCTGCACAGTGCCAAAGCCGGGGCCTCGCAGTGCTGCGGTACCATGTGGTAACCAGGGGGTTCCATGTGGTAACCAGGGGGTTCCATGTGGTAACCAGGGGGTTCCATGTGGTAACCAGGGGGTTCCATGTGGTAACCAGGGGGTTCCATGTGGTAACCAGGGGGTTCCATGTGGTAACCAGGGGGTTCCATGTGGTAACCAGGGGGTTCCATGTGGTAACCAGGGGGTTCCATGTGGTAACCAGGGGGTTCCAACGGGAGGCTTGCATATGGCTAACCCCAAAGGACATCAAATAACAGGAACGGACTTGCTTGAGTCAATAACTTTGAGAAATGGACATTAGGTGATTGAAAATAGTATCTGAACTTTGGTCTGATTAGTCCAAATTGGAGATTTTTGGTTCCAAATGTCATGTCTTTGCGAGACAGAGTGAGTGAATGAATGATCTCTGCATGTGTGGTTCCCACTGTTAAGCAAAAAGGCATGATTGTATGGGGTTGCTTTGCTGGTGACACTGTTGGTTATTTATTTAGAATTCCATGCACACTTAACCAGCATTGGCTACAACAGCATGAAATAAAGAAATAGCTGTGAATGAGTAGGCATCTCAAAACCTTTGACTGGTACTGTACGTTTCATAACTAGTCTCCTTTAGCAGTACAGCTCAGTCCTACACAAATTGGCTTTGTGTACTTTGAGAGTTCAACAGAAAAATAATGTTATAATGTAAACAAATCTGAATTAGTCAAAACAGGAAAGATGCCTCAGGAGAGAGATTGTGCCACTGGCCAAGGAGTTAATCTACAGATGGCTTGCAAGGGTCTTTCCTGGGAACCCATAAGGACACCGTTATCCAGCACAGCGAGTGGTCATTCTACACACCTCAGACCATACTAACCGGCGAACAAAAATGAGTTCCCACCTGAAAATGTCTGAATGGGATTCAATGGTTTCCAGATCCAGGGGTGAGCCCATAATTGAATAAATGAATGGATGAAAGAGAACAAAATTCATGCCTACGCATTTTAGCTAAGTATTTTGTTTTATTAGGGTTGAGAAAACCCATTGTAGCTTGACTGGTCGTCATTGTCTTGTTTGGCAAATCTGTCTGGTGAGCAGCACTTAATTAAATCAGAACCCTTCAGTACAACCCTTAAAACAAATATAATAATATGAGATGCACTAATTAAATGTAATGCTAATTTAATACACAAAGAAAATTATTTTACCACAGCCTCGACAGCTTCAATCACACTTGTGTGTAATTAATCAAATAGCAAAGTAGCACATAGATGGTCCTTACAAAGGTGAATGCATATCAGAGCTAAATGCCAACGAATGTGAAACCGTCACTCTAGTGATGTAGGCTTTGAAAACAACCTTTAGCCTTAGCCTTGCAATCACCCAATGGGCTAACTGCCCTCAGGAGAAAAGACACTAAAAGCTCCTCAAAAAAGCAGACAAATGTAATGAGTTGAGTCATGACAGGAAGAAGACTTGGCGTTTACCACACCCGCCTCAGTGTGTGGCGAAGGGGTTTTATGTCTTAACAGCTAACAAATTACCACGATGCGTGTCCGCTGAATGATTCATGTCTTCACGTTCATGGCCTGCTGTGACACAAAAAAAAAATAAAAAAATGAAAAAAGGGGATTTCTTTCAGCATTGTTGTGTTAAATGGACAATTTTATGACCAATGGGCAGGGCAGTATACGTCTCTATTGTTCACAGAGCGGACAGAGTGTTACAAGCTCGGACTAAAGGCTCCAGGAATAGAATGTGCCCTGCAGCAGTCTTAATAATACATCACTCCGCCTGTCACATTGGGAGCTTTCAAAACAATCCGAACAGCCCCACCCCGCACAGACACCTCCACCTGCAGTAACAAGAAACCGAGAAAACTCATATGGTGGGATAAGCCAAACACAGACTGGATCTCGTGGTGTTGAAACGCCTCAGGGCGGAATGATAGATTTATGTTTGCACACACGTCCTACTGTTCTATTAAGTGCAGGGGGGTCAGCTTTGAACGGTTCCTCCAGGTGGATTTAATTACCTATGGGCTGAATGAAAAGCTTTTATTTATTTAATTTTTTTTACTTTTTAAAATGAACTGAGCCTACAGAAAACTTCATATACCTATAAAGTCCTAAAGCACTTCGTAGGCCCGTCATATTGGGATCATTTAAACCAGGAAAACCCAGAGGACACTAGAACTCCAGGAACAGGGTTGGGCAGCCCGGACTAAAACCGCCCTGCACCAATGGTTAACACCACCACTGCTATCACAACAGCAACTGTGCATGACGACAGGATATAATATTTAACGGTAAAGGTCACAGATTTTAGGGCCTGCAAATGACCCCTGAAACAGTGTTTTTTATATTTGGTTTCGATACATAGAAGTGTCATCACTTTCCTGTACGCCCTATGCACCGTTTACAAACACCACATTGCATCCACATTGCACACACACACCACATTACATCAGAATGCTAAACTGAATGATGCGTCCAATCTCAGTTATTGCTGTGATTCATATTTAGATTTAGCAGAAATGTACCCCCCCAGGCTGTTTAAAGTTGGCAGCAACATTTTTAATCCTTGTCCTAGAGATCTCTTAAACATCTGATGCATTGTTTAATTAAGGTAATGCTGCCAAGCATCATCTCCCTCCATCTAGACACATGTTCAGAAACGGTCAACGCCAGTATATGACAGTACCTGACTTCCATACACAATATAATCGACAATACATTGTTACCATCATGAACTCACAGTAAACCCAAAGTTGAAAACAGGGAACGGGGTTACCACCAACCCCAACATAAAATATGACTGTTTGAAATCAGCAAAACAATTTGGCTGCTTTCAACACAAAAACTGAACTATAGCACAACCTCCAGATGCACGCCTACCCGGTCAAGGTCAAACGTTACCATAACAACAAGGCTCAGAGAAACTCGATCAGGCCCATGGCTCAGTCTTAAAATCTGGTATTTAAGTGTGATAATATCCCGTTCTGATGAGGACTTTGTAGAGCTAATTAGCTGGGTCCCATTTAGCCCGACCCTCAGAGGAATCATGATCCCTCCATGCAGGTCCTGACCTTGACTACAATCCACCAGAGAGCCGTGACGGATCCACGCAGAGTTCCTGAGGACGCAAGGCACCAACCGGAAGCGGGACCTGTTCACAATGATCCCATCGACCGGTTACTCGTTTACCGGAAAGGGCAGGTCACATACACACGCACGCACTCACGCACGCACGCACACACGCACGCACGCACGCAGACCCCACACGCATGTCGACTTGGTAAAATGCCCCCACCGTGTGTTTGACTGTTCTCGAGGACAGGGCTAATATCCCGTCATGATCTCAGTCCACAGCGCCAGCCGAGCCCAGGGCCCCCAAGCCTCATGCATAAGTGCTGTATTACGAGACCTGGACGGTGATTAATGGCGGTCCATTATAAGTGCCCTTCAGTGCAGCGGGTCTGAATGTCACATGATCTGATCAGGATCAGGTGGGTATTACTAAGTCTGTGCGCGGGGCTAAGTGAATCTTGTCGCTGGACTCCGGGACCTCTTTCTGCATTAATTAAACAGACGTCCCCTTCGTTAAAAAAGTCCAGGGCTGGAATCCGAAATGAACTTAAAGACTTACTGAGCGAGGCAGAACAAGAACAAACGGCAAACATATGCTAAATTAGACACGCCAGCACTCAAACACACACAGTGACACACACACACACAGTGACAGGCGCAAGCACGCACGCACCGTGACACACACAGTGGCGCGTGCACACACACACACACACCCACCCACACACGGTGACACACACACACACACACACACTAACAGAGCAAAGAGACTCAATGGCCATGTCATTGCAATGCACTAGTCAGCAGTGATGGTGATAAATGCCGTTTTTACAGGCTACACATTGCCCTGTCAACACACTGGGTCGGAAAGCACTTCACTTTCAGCCCACAGACCAAGCGTCGTGGTAGCAATCCAATGTTTTATGCTCACTCGGAGCTAGAGCACATGAAATGTTCATGTGGGTTAAATACAAAATGTGAAGTGGACCAGGGTTGCCCACACGCCACCTATAGGACAAAGTGTGTGAACGCGCGCACGGCAATGCATACCTAATAATTACAGTCTACATTAGGCCTTGGCCGAGACCAGCAGACCCCGGGCCACATATTAAATGTACTCCTGAGCCATGTCACCAGAATCAACTGAATACCAAGCATGTGACCCCTTGACCCCTTGGGCCACACGGAGTGAGACATCTGGGCCACACGGGAGTGAGACGTCGGGGCCACACGGGAGTGAGACGTCGGGGCCACACGGAGTGAGACGTCGGGGCCACACGGAGTGAGACGTCGGGGCCACACGGAGTGAGACGTCGGGGCCACACGGAGTGAGACGTCGGGGCCACACGGGAGTGAGACGTCGGGGCCACACGGAGTGAGACGTCGGGGCCACACGGAGTGAGACGTCGGGGCCACACGGAGTGAGACGTCGGGGCCACACGGAGTGAGACGTCGGGGCCACACGGAGTGAGACGTCAGGGGCTCCAGTGGAGAGATTTGGGAACCACCGCACCGGATCGCCAGGGCAGGCTAGCCGGCACTTCGCTATAGCGTAACACTACACACAGTAATCCGCCGTAATGATGCATCATGGGAACAACTTTCATACTAAGTACCCACGCGATGACACGCATCTACGCAACTACAACGCGTACCCGCCGGCCGGCTGAACACCCAAAACCAAGATGCGAAGAGGAGCTCGGCTGCACTTCGGCGCACAAACCATAAGAGAGCATTCTCAAACCATAAACCAGCACCTCCCGGAGAGCATTCCCAACTTCCAATATTCATTCACCAGCTGTCCTGCAGAACACTCACCTACCTGCTGTAGTTTGACCTGCTTAGATGAAGACACGACAGCACAGTAACATGTGCACGCATTGCTGTCCTTACAAGACCCGACTTCTCTGATCGGCTTCTTCATTTTGAGAAAACTGTGGATTATTATGAGGTGGTGAGTGCTCCACCTCCCTTTATTAGGAATAAGCCGTAAACGGCCTCTTAAATAACAATGAGGTAAAGGGCATTTAGTCACTAAATATGTTGTGAAAGAAAGACCACCTAAAGGGCAGACATTTAACATGATTTGACATCAATCAACATTGCGGAAAGAGCATGCAAATCAAAATGCTATATGTTATTCATGGAAAATATTGCTTGTGTTCTTCTCGACACTGACCGTGTTATTCCCCAGATTGGTTATTTTGTTGTGATTTATACAGGATTACATTATTAGAATGTTTTCTGCGATAAATGGGAAGGTTTGGAGGGACAGATTTGCTAACCTGCCTTGATTAGAGTCAGACAGAAAGACAGACAGACAGACATGTTGAATGGCTGGTTGAAGAATACAGACAGGCCCCCCTACCTGTAGGTCGCCTTCGTCACATCATATGATGCTGGTTACAGCGAAGCCAAGATGGTGATGGAAAAACAAAAGAACACAACAAATGGAGATGAGGTGAGTTTGGCTGAGACAAATACATGAATACACACAATATGAAGACTAGTCCTGAAACACCACCTGGTAGATCAACAAAGACTAGTCCTGAAACATCCCCTGGCATATCACTTGAAGACTAGTCCTGAAACATCCCCTGGCAGATCACATGAAGACTAGTCCTGAAACATCCCCTGGCAGATCACATGAAGACTAGTCCTGAAACATCCCCTGGCAGATCACATGAAGACTAGTCCTGAAACATCCCCTGGCAGATCACATGAAGACTAGTCCTGAAACATCCCCTGGCAGATCACATGAAGACTAGTCCTGAAACATCCCCTGGCAGATCACATGAAGACTAGTCCTGAAACATCCCCTGGCAGATCACATGAAGACTAGTCCTGAAACATCCCCTGGCAGATCACATAAAGACTAGTCCTGAAACACCCCCTTGTAGATCAAATGGAGCCCAGTCCTGAAACATGAAGCCTAGCTCAGAGACATTTTTATCACATCTCTTCACATGAAAACAATGAAATGAGATGGTGACTGTGTAAAGTTTAAATAAAACATCTGTTCCAGTATATGAGCAATAATCTTGGAAAAGCCACAAAATAAAAATGGCCAACCACTACGTCCCCAACTCAGACAATATTTGTCTCAGGGGAAACTTTTAAATGAAAAGGGACTGCAAAGGAATGATGGTTTCAAGTTTATTGGGTGTTAACATGAAGAGAAGACATAAACAAGCCAGGTGTTGTGGATGAGGAGAATGAAACAAGTCAAGCATGCTAAGAATTGTCAATGAGACCACATGCACGTGGGACAAGATGGCGTCCGCTGGAAAACTGGATGATTGCTACGAAAGACCTGAGAAAAACCAAAGTGAATGATCACGGGAGACGAGCGCAAAAAGGGGAAGAGGAGAAGGACTGAAAGTTGAAGAGTGGGAAACGACATATAGAACAGACAAGGGATATAAAAAAGGGAGTATAAGTAAAAGAGAGAGGACACAGAACAGGGGATATAGAACAGAGGTAGGACAGAAAGGTAAAATATAACAAAGAGGACACGGAACCGAGAGGTGAAATACATAGAATAGAGAGGACATAGAACAGAAAGGATATACAGAACAGAGAGGATTTAGGACAGAAAGGATATACAGAACAGAGAAGATATAGGACAGAAAGGATATACAGAACAGAGAGGATATAGGACAGGGGGTATATAGAAGAGGATAAAGAATAAGGCTGGGAATTGCTAGGACCTCAACAAACAGCACAAAGCGATTTGATCTGCATTGCGTTTCTCAAAATGCTATAGATTTTATTTTATTATTATTTCCACTGCGATTCAATACCGTGCTTCATTTCTTGTTGCTTTGTAGATCCAAACATTACTCACCGTAAGTCTGCAGCACAAGAACAAGAGCAACGGGAGAAAAAGTATTGATCAGTAATGAAGGTGCTGAAAACATTTCCCTTTTGCAAGTTTCCCTTTTCGCAAAAGCAATACTGTGTTACATATTCCAAACGATGCAATAAGACAGAACGTCAAACACAATGTCATAATAAGTAACTGTATCAATATCTTCCCCATCCCAGAGAACGGCCAGTGGAATGAACCATGGTGCAGTGATACTACAGATAACCACAGAAAGGTCAGAAAGATGAAAATATACCAAGAGGAGAAAAAAAAACCTTTTCTGAGAAAGAGCACTAGTGTCAGAAAGCAGAGGGCGTGCGATAAGAGGAGCAACAAGTGAACTTGAGAGCAGACAACTCTGTTGACGTGGTGATCCGGCTTAACCATTAATAAAAGGCTGAGAGAGAGAGAGAGAGAAAAAGAGAGACTCATTTAGCCCCGTCATCCTTACTGACATCCAGCGGGATGACAGTAATTACATCAACTGGCTCCTCCAGTCAATTAATATTTGCACTGATGTCACCATTTGCAGTGAGTCAACGAGGGAATGGGGGGGGGTGACAGAAGGGGGCGATGTTTCGAAATATAAGCCAGGGGCACAGCGTCCGACCCCTACAATAAGAGCAGGGACAGTCCAGTTGCTGGGGGAGCGCCCGGCAATAACACGGGTAAAGAGCTACAGCGACGTCAACCACTCAACGTCTTTATTTCCTGCCCGCCTGGCACTGTCACGGCACCAATAATGTAGCGGTATGACAAAGCGCTTGTAAGGGGGAAAGGACTGGTGCAGGAGAACTCTTCAGAATTAACTACGCGCTCGCCCAGGGTGGTCGAGAGGCCCAAGCCGCTGTCTCCTAGCAAGGTTTTGAACGAAGCCAACTGCTCCTTCGACAACAACAAAAACATCTTTCCCCGCTATCCAATAAAGGATCTAAATTCCTGAGAACACATTTTCCGGTATTAGTTTGTCAGGGTAATGACTGGCGGCCAATGAGCGGACAAAGTTTTATTTTATATTTAGAACAAAACGGTGAGACCTTTGGCATCGAGTTGATTAGCCCCAAGCATGGTCTAGGAAAGGAGTTAGGGCCCAGTTTGTGCGTTAGCTGCTCTGTGCCTACAGTATGTGGGTTGCCCGCCCACCCATCCTCCTGTAGCAAGTGTCATTGTGAAGATAATTATTTATTAACTTGTTCATTGTGCCTAGCTGTCCCTGCCTGTCAGGCCATCTGTCCCCAGTGAGGTGTTGCCTCCTCCGTTCTGTTCCTCCTGCCCGCAGGGGGAGAAGGAGACCGCTGGGGCACGCCTCACCTTCTGTCGCCGGCCACGCACCCCCCCCCCCTCCATTGAGTACTATGCACCAGGCGCCGGGGCTGAAGCCCAGCAGGCCATCGGGCCTTCTGTCAGCAGTTTGGCCCAACGTTGGTTACCTTGACAAACTTATCACGGACGCCGAGTTCGCCTCGCTCGCTGATGGAAAGGCACGATCAACGGAGAGCCACGGCAGCCACACTTGTTGGCAATTGGTTTTACGAGGGCCTCAGATGAGAGCGAGAGAGAGTGTGTGTCCATGTCTTCAGAAACAGACGAATCATGCCGTTTGTTTAAATGTGACGGAACGAAGTAAGGCCCTCATAATGGCAGGAATATTGACAAATGTATTTTTTTTGTGGTCATAATAAAAAGTTGTATCATGTATAAGCTTCATGATAGCAATAGGCCTTATTGTTCACTCCTGTGTTGTCAAAAGGCCCAGAAAAAGGTGCATTCATAAACTGAGGAAACTGCAATCTTCGTTTTTCAAAGAGACAAAATAAAACTGCGGTTCCTGGAGTTTTCGGGAAATCCTAGGATTCAATGTGTGTCTTCCGAGATGGTTCACACATTTCCCACGTCCTGTCCATCATCGGACGGGCATCAAAGCGTCGACACATGAATCGCGAACTATTTTTGAGAGAACACATTTGTTTTAAGGGGACCAGCTGTTCCTCTCAGCCACCTGATGATGCACAGGACACATTATCCTTCCACAACCCCCCAGTGTCCCTTGGTAGTGTTGTGGAGTGTGTGTGTATACTTGAGTTGAATGTGTGTGTGTGTGTGTGATTGGAGGGGGGGGGGGGGTACTACAGGAAGTGACTATCAGCAGAGCATAGAGAGGGTAGAAGTGGTTTAGCCAGCCTCCTCTGGGACGACATCTCATTATACTGAACATGAGAGTCTTGCAGATCGGCCGGCTTGGCCAGGAGCCAGCACACTTATCTCAATCTAATCCCGTACAATGATGCAGTACAGAGTACCTCTTAATTATGGGCAGAGGCACTCTCAAACCAACACACCACGCACACTGGCTCGCGAGCAAACGGTGAGCCCACGAGCGTGCACGGGCGACCCACGCACAGCAACTAGCCATAGAATTGACACCCAAAGAAAAGAAGCACGCGCGTATGTACACTCTGAGTGCCACGGGGGGATGGTTTGTGTTACTCCCCACAGACAGGAGAAGATGGGTCGGCTGGTGACCACAACGCAGAAGTGAAGTGAATGCCGCGTGCCGTTTTGCTCCATCCGATAGCTATAGAAACAACAAGCCATCTCGGTGAACGTCAGCTGGCTCATGCTAGCCCGGCGCCAACTTGTCACCGATACCTCGCCGTCTCCAGCCGTCCTGACTCACGCCATGTAAACGCCAAAAATCCGCTAGCTAGCCGACAGGCAACTTTAACAATGCATTTGAGAGAGCAGCCAACGTGCATGCAGCGTACACGGCGTCAACAACTTGCGCCAACCCGAGCAGCTCTTCATCCGAGCCTCGGTGCCTTCAGATGATGAAATCATTTACCAACACCGACCCTCAGAAGTGTATGGATCGTACAGTTTGGGGGCTTTCCAGAGGTCGTTCAAGCCTGTCGAATGCAACAGAACAAAACAGGCAACGGAACGTAGGCTAAGTGGGGGAAAACCCCGGGAAAAAAACGATGAAAGGAATAATATCTATACACATATTCAACACAAACAACACACACGCACACACGCGCACACGCGCGCGCCCTGCAGCAGAGGCAGCACAACCTGGCCACACATCACACAGATGCTTTCATCACCGTAGCTGCCTTCCCTGTCACCGCCCTGGAGGTTCCCGACACTCCGGATCCAGGCCGCCGACCGCCGGGCCACCTGGCAAATACACAGCCTCACACGCACATGCACACACATGCACACACACGCAAGCACACACAAACAGACACACGCACAGCCACACACACACACACATAGCCACACGCACAGCCACATACACACAAACAGCCACACACACACATAGCCACACGCACCGCCACACACACACAAACAGCCACACGCACACAGACACAGCCACACGCACAGCCACACACACATAGCCACACACACACACACACATAGCCACACACACACACACACACACACATAGCCACACACACACATAGCCACACACACACATAGCCACACACACACATAGCCATACACACACATAGCCACAAACAGACACACACACAAATAGACACACACCAACAGACACACACCAACAGACACACACCAACAGACACACACCAACAGACACACACCAACAGACACACACCAACAGACACACAGATTCACACAACACCTCTGTTATGCTGGTGTGTGAAAGGAGGTGGCTGAAATTCACCGCCGTCACAAAACCCAAACGAGAAACCCTGACAGGGGCCACCCGGGGACACTCATCATGCAAAACAAGGCCACGGGATCAACTGAAGGGAAGGCGAGCGATTCACCAGCCACGGCGTGAAGCAACTAGTGCACCAGCAGATAGGTGTGTGGCTGGGCGGCACCAGGCTCCACAAGGACCACAACAGAGTGGGGAGGTTACTGGGGAGGCAGGGGTCAGAGGGGTCAAGGGTTGGAAAGGATGCAGTGGCTAAAGGCTGAGGGTCGGGAACACAAACAGGGCGACGGGTGCAGAGCCCTAACTGGGGGAGGGGCCAGGGGCCCGGCCGACATGCCGTGTTCCGGGGGCAGTGTCTGCGATGCTGATTGGTGCAGGGAGCATTCCATCCACGAGGCACAAAACACAACAACACAACTCAAGTCCGGATCAAACGCCACTCACTTAGAGGCCTGCGTGAAGATGCGGCTGAGCTCCGGCACACTCTGCCCTGCGAACAGAAACACACCGATGCCTTGGTCCAGGGCATTTTACTTACATACGTGGCTAAAAATAAACGTGTGCGTACTGCAAAATTCAAGTAGGCGCACACTTGAAAAAAACGCATATGGTCACGGTTGCGGTATTTCTGCTATTGTGTTTCATTGTTGTCAAATGAACAAAGAACTACAAACAGCATAATGCAACACGCAGCACCGTAAGCCAATCAAAGCCTAGTTCAGTGAACAATTGGAATTACCTCAGCGAAGCGGGTTTATAGCACGAAAGATGTTATAAGACGAAAATACAACATTGAAAGATGAAGCCAAGAAAAAGAAAGACGAAGACAATTTTATAGGGAAAGATGAACACAAACCAGATCAGTCTTCCAGTGATGTCCACATGTATATGATCGAGGCAGTCGCAGTCAAGCAGGCAACAACACAGGAATGTGTTCTCGCTAGCACCTCAGATGCTGTTGCTCCGCTAACCCATTTGTAATCAAACCCTACAAAAAACACCCCGGGACGTTTCAGTCAGCCATGAGGATGCAGGTGGATATTTCAGGACAAGAGATGAGAAGAAAACTCAAATTCATTATAGCATACTTCAAAGCTAAAGAAGATTAACTAGTCAATTAAAACTCTCAACTACTTTTCATTGTGCGCCCCTATTTCTTTTGTATGCTTCTTGTAAAAACTGAGAGCTTAGAACGCTGCCTTGTTCTCAACGTCAGTCATTGAAATAACACTGAAACAGGGGAGGAGAACAGTCAGCATAATAAATAGAGAAATAGGAGGGCAAGAGTCAAAGCCGGAAATACGTGCTATAGATAGAGGGCCAGGAATAGGTCCTGTGGATAGAGGGCCAGGCATGGGTCCTGTGGATAGAGGGCCAGGCATGGGTCCTGTGGATAGAGGGCCAGGCATGGGTCCTGTGGATAGAGGGCCAGGCATGGGTCCTGTGGATAGAGGGCCAGGCATGGGTCCTGGGGATAGAGGGCCAGGCATGGGTCCTGTGGATAGAGGGCCAGGCATGGGTCCTGTGGATAGAGGGCCAGGCATGGGTCCTGTGGATAGAGGGCCAGGCATGGGTCCTGTGGATAGAGGGCCAGGCATGGGTCCTGTGGATAGAGGGCCAGGCATGGGTCCTGTGGATAGAGGGCCAGGCGTGGGTCCTGTGGATAGAGGGCCAGGAATGGGTCCTGTGGATAGAGGGCCAAGCATAGGGCCTGTGGATAGAGGGCCAAGCATAGGGCCTGTGGATAGAGGGCCAGGAATGGGTCATGTGGATAGAGGGCCAGGCATGGGTCCTGTGGATAGAGGGCCAGGCATAGGTCCTGTGGATAGAGGGCCAGGCATAGGTCCTCTGGATAGAGGGCCAGAAGTTACACGGAATACAAAAGGACCAGGAGATCCACCACCTGTATTTACAAACTTCCAGGATTCATTCACATTACCCATCTGATCCGGTATGGACTACTGCCAAAGCCATGACGGCACGCACGCATATCTCTCTCCGGCTTCCACCTGCTGCCACACTTAGCACCCACCGGAGTTTACAAGGCCATGACTGTGTCTGGGCGGTGTGGGGAGGAGCCTCCAGCAGTAAAAGCCAGCCTCTGCAGGCCTACCAGCAGGCAGATGGGGCAATTCCTTGGCCAGTAAAAGTTGATGGTCACCGTAAAACCACCATAAAAAATGGAATTCCCCGGTTCGGAGCCCTAATAACCCTGCCTCCATCCAGACCGCACATGAGCATGCAGATTGGGCCGGCGCCACAACCGGGCCAAGAACCGGGGCCCGGGCATCGCTCCTCGCCCCTCACACCTCAGGCATACACATCAGGCTTAATGGTGTGTCCGCACCTCCTCCCCCTCTCAGAATCAGGATCCAGGGAAGAGTTATGTTTAAGAGCGTTTGCTCTAGACACGGGCGAGAACTCATTCAATCACCTTAGCATGCCCCGCTCAGGGCCCGTGGTTGGAAGGAGGACAGACCAAGAGCCATAAAGATAACTAAAAGGACATACAGATGGAGGGACAGTTTGAAAGGTAGGGAAATGGAAATTGAGAGGGAGGAGATTTAAAAGCGGTGTTTCATGAAACCCTGTGGCCCTCCAGCCATTTCATGCATTTGAACGGTTCCAGAGCATGCACACCTGATTCCACTTCTCCACGAATTACCAAGACCTAGAGAGGACGTGAATGGGATGAGCAAGTTCAAGTCCACAACAACAATGTGAAATCTCTGAAGGTTCCGCAGAGGGGACTGAGAACCAGTTTTACAGGGATAGCTCGAGAGTTCAGCAGATAAGCTCTTTTTGTGGACACCATTTGTATGTCTCCATTATCATGCTTATGCGTGCAGCTGGATGACATTTGCTATGTAAAGTTTACACAATTGTTACCATGAGTTTACTAAAAATTACGGCACTAATGTTAGTTAAAAGGGCCATTGAGTCTGCACGTTAAACCCCAATGGCTGATCCAGCACGTTAGACCCCAATGGCTGATCCAGCACGTTAGACCCCAATGGCTGATCCAGCACGTTAGACCCCAACGGCTGATCCAGCACGTTAGACCCCTTTTCTGCAAAGGGGAGAGGACCACTGCACTGTATTGAGGGGAGGATGGATGGGGCCATGTATCGCGAGATCTTGGCCAACAACCTCCTTCCCTCAGTAAGAGCATTGAAGATGGGTCGTGGCTGGGTCTTACAGCATGACAACAACCCGAAACACACAGCCAGGACAACTAAGGAGTGGCTCTGTAAGAAGCATCTCAAGGTCCTAGAGTGGCCTAGCCAGTCTCCAGACCAGTCTCCAGACCTGAACCCAATAGAAAATCTTTGGAGGGAGCTGAAAGTCTGTATTGCCCAGCGACCTGAAGGATCTGGAGAAGGTCTGTATGGAGGAGTGGGCCAAAATACCTGCTGCAATGTGTGCAAACCTGGTCAAGAACTACAGGAAACGTATGATCTCTGTAATTGCAAACAAAAGTTTGTGTACCAAATATTAAGTTCTGCTTTTCTGATGTGTCAAATACTTATGTCATGCAATAAAATGTGATTATCTGGATTTTTCATAAAAATGACAGACTTCTACATGCTTTGTAAGTGGGAAAACCTGCAAAATCGGCAGTGTATCAAATACTTGTTCACCCCACTGTATGTAGATAAATGGAATTAGTGTTTGGAATGAAACTTCCTGGTTCTGGTTTTGAGATCGATAGAGTTAAAACCGGTCACAGATACATGAAAATGTTATCCCAGTGTTAATCTGACTCTAGGGAAAGTAGGTAAAGGGCCTTATTGCTGAAATCTTGAACAACCTATTCAAAGGATAGAGGACGACAGATAAAGAAATCCAGAAGAAAGTACAGAAAGAAGAGGTGGTCAAATGAAGAGAGAAGAGGGAAAAGTAGAGGGGGGAAATGTAAGTAGGCCAAAAACATTACTTTCGGCAGTGATGTACCATTAATCAATGAGTTCAGAGGTTGATCCAGAATCTGGGAACGGACAAAGAACTAAATTAGCTGGTGGAGGACCCAGACTGGCGAGGACCAGTCATAGCAAGAGAGACCAATGGATACCATTTTATCCATCCATTTTTTTTACAATTCCCAACAGCCATCTCTATGACACTTTCCCCCACTTTCCATCTCAATTCTCAATCTATTTCTTGACATAAAAAAAAAAAGAGTAAGGCGCATGTTGTTGTCAGAGTGGCTGCCAATTGCATATTATTCACCATTCCTGACCGTCACGCACAGCTCCCTCTGAAGCTCCTATCCTCAAGCCTAGCTCGTTATTCAAAGGCAAACTACGACTGTAGCAAGAATAAACCCTGAAAAGACAAACACCACAACATCAAAACAGATAAACTGAAGGGGTGGGAGGGGGCTGTTGTTGTGGAAAGTGCATTGCAGTGGAAGCCTTTTCCTACACCCCTGGCGCGCCTCCCATCTCTCCTGCTGGGATCAGAGATGGGCAAAGCGTGGAAAGCTCTGAAGGTGGCTCTTAGAATTCCAAAAGCGCTGCAAACATAGTTCAGGGCAGAGAGCGTGATCACCAGAGGACTCCCAGCACGGGGGGACCAGGGGCGGGGGGAGTCCTCACACAGCTGCACAGACACAGAGGTCAAGGGGTCCTCCGCGACGGAGAGTTTCGGAAACGGCCGGTCGCAGCAGGGAGCAGTCTATGGTTGGGAGTTAAAAAGGGTGGCCGCACGTCTTTGGACAGATCTCCACAGATCAGTGCAACGGGAGAACAGGAGGGTGGCATTGGCACGGCCCGGAGGTCTGTTCTCTGCACAGAACGCCCACACCCCTCCCCCACCCCTCCCCACGGTGGTTGACAAGCACAGCGGGAACCTGGTACAGGGACGCCAGTGCGTTTCTCTCGTTCACGGAGCCTCTTCAATAAGTGTTGTCACTCTGCCAAGATGCAGATTCATGGCTGCGAGAGCAATGTTCTGGAGGAAAAGCAGGTGGTCCATTTAACATTGTGCAGCGTTTCCCCCTATAGAGCAGGACTAAATGATCTCCTAAGTGTTTTTCCATTTAAATGACCGTCTTCGACAGCTTACAGGGATACTATACATTCCTGAGCTTTTAGAGGCCCCAGTCATCTATTTAAGTAGTAATGTCAGTGACCACAAGAGGAAGAAAAAGGAGAGAAAGACTGGCACACATCAAGCGCGCTTCTGAATTCCTATAAAACTTTCCTCTTAAGAATGCACATGAAATTGGCTTGGAGAAGAAAGCAATCTCAATCGATTCAAGCTCACCAACAAACTTTCAAATCCCCTGTACCTCAAGCTCTTAAATGTCTCTGCAGGACATAAAACCGCCTCTATGGCAACAACACACTTCCCTACGTTTTTTTCCCTTTCTCCCTTTCTCTCTCGACCACTCTCCCAATCCCTCTCTTCCTCTCTCTTTGCAGTGGAAATCCTGAAATACTGTCTGAAGAAGCGAGAGCATTCACGCCGCAACTATTCAATGTGTTGAGTCATTCGACGGCCTTGCTTCCCAGTTGTCATGGTAATTCTTGCTACACCTGTGTCAGAACGTGTACCTCTGGCAGCGTGGCCAGAGAACTTCCCGAGACTTTGAGAAGTCTTTGCACGAGAGCGTTGGTGCTTTCTGAGAGGGGTGCGCAGACCCGACGCTCAATGCTCAAAACAGAGCACCCGGCGTCGGGGAAACAGGGCACACCAGTCCCTGGTGGTGATGACGGGCCCGGGCCGAGAGAGGACACCACTAGTGTTGCTTTTTCCTGTAAGCTAATTACCTCAAATAGAGAGTGAAGGAGAAGAAGAAGAAGGAGGAGGAGGAGGAGGAGGAAAAGAGGGAGAGGGTGCTCCAGAAAAAAACTAATAACAAGGCGACCTCCTCCTGGAGTCACACCAGCCTTTTGGATATAGCTGACCCACTTGTAGACACACTTTCAATATCTGCCCGTCCTCAATGCGGTAACCTACATAGGTTTCCAGGAGGTTCACATGGGAGCCTAAAACAGGCAACTCATCTGCTGCCACAACCGCTGCTGTCGCTGAGTAAAGTAACCTCTGAAACCAAGCAGCAGGTTGCCACCTGCGCCATGGCAACGCGCGCTTCGTGATGCGGTCACGCGCGGCAGCCGCCGCCGCATCAAGTGCAGGGCACTCCACTTGTCAACTTACCCAGTCCACCCGGAGACAACAGCCCAGAACGTACGCAACACAATGCCTTAATGTATGCAAGGTCTATTTATCGGCACCATCTCCAATTTAGCCTATGTTCCATCCGGCAGGCGTCACTCAAAGCCAGGTACAATGGGTCGGGGGAAAACAGGTTGCATTAGGAGTCAAACCAACCAGGGAACAATTCCAGTGGGCCTATTTGAATGTACATTACACAGAGCCGCACAGGTAAGAACAGCAAACAAAGACCGGAGAGACATTTAATGAGGGAAAAAAAGACACCGGCTCATCTTTATACGAGGCCCACACAACAATACGGCGCCCACTAAAAGCCTTCCCGTCGTAATAGAAGATGAAAGACGTTAGTGACGACGCCCACTGTCGACGCTCTCTCCGCCGAGCAGAGCAGTCTGATGCAGGGCTGTTTAATTGAGTGTTGACAGCGTCCCTCCACCAAGACCACTGCCATTACAGGCTTAACTGAGTGATTAAGTGACCATAATGGCCCAAATGTGATTTGCTACATTGTTGAGACAAACCTTGTTTTTGTACAAGCAACCTGGAAAAAACAAACTCAATCGTCAGACACATTAATATTAAAGAGGGGGGAGACACGATTAAACAGGTTTTTTTTTAGGGGGCTTGCGGACATTTAGTTAGTCACATGCACTTTTCTTCCGCTTGTTTGGCCCCTAAAAGCACAGTACAAACAAAAACCGTCACGTGCGATGCCCGTTGAGGCATTGTGGGAAAAGGAGTACTTAGCAATTAGTGCTAATAATAATATCCATTGTTACTTTGTGAAGCATGGGTTAAGTTTCCAGAGAAAACATCAAAGAAGCAAACTAACCACATTCACATTTCTTGTCTTCCTGTTCCTATTATAGGAAGCCTCTATTCAGGCAGTCATCTGTCACAGTGGCCACCATGTTCCCAAACTGTCCCCACCCTCCCACTCAGGCAGGCCATGTTATCCGCTACAGGCTAAACAGAAGACTGGACCGGATCCAGAGCACTAAGGGAATAGATACAACTTTACAACAGTAGCGAGATACCACTCAGACAACTAAATGTCAGGGACACCTCTAAAAGGAGAGATATATCGAAGGCCATATTCAGTTGTTAAAAAAAAATAATAATAAAAAAAAGGAAAAAAGACAGACGCTAAACGGGTTGGGAGTCTCAGCGGTTCCATTTAAATCTCAGTTCCAATCGTGTGATCTGTGATGGGTACTCACCTCTGGTCCAGCAGAGTCTGTCTGCGTTGTTCTATCAGCTTTTTGGCAGGTGGACTTCAGGGTAGCTTTGGCACTCTCCTGTACGCGCAGAACACACAGACCAAAGTACAGGACGGGCATTAATTCCACGGGCCAGGGGTTTTATATACATCATACATCAACGGTCTCACTAGGACGTACCGTTAAAGCACACGGTTAAAGAACACCACATGCAAAAGATAAAACATCAATAAATGGCAACGTGAAATGTTCGACTACATCCAAGTAACAAATCCTAAAAACCTTGGGGCAGGAAGTTTTTATATTTTTAAAGACATGCAGGATTTTGCAGCCAAATATTGGACCACGGTACCCCCGGAAAGTGCACCAAAGGGGAAAAAAGCTCATAAAAACTGTCAGGTAGTTCTGGCCAATTTGCTGCAAGGCCTTACTCCGGTATAATCAATGCTTCCCAGCTGACAGATTTAGCAGCAGGCTGGAGGGAAGCGGTGGCTAAGAGCTGCCCTTTCTTTGAAAATAAAGGCCCTTTTACTTGGCTGTAGACGATTCTACTACAAGGATGCTACCAAGGCTTACGTTCTATTAATATCAATTACATCAATTAGGGCGTAAATTCAGGTTTGCAATCCGAGGCTTATGTCCCACATTACAGTTTGTTATGACGCTGCCGCGAAGTAAGCTGTCATCTCACAACCGGCAGCGACATTTCAAACAGCACCAGGGGGGCTTCGAAAAGCCCTTGCCTTTGGCTAAGATCCTTGTATCCCGAGGCTCCTGATTGATTGGGCCATCCTGATCTGAGTCGGGCCAACGCCACATTGCTCAGCGTGTGTTTTCCTATGAACCATATGGTAGTCTGAGGAGTGGAGGAATCAGTACCTAGAACCAACATTTGTGAATGCTCGAAAGTCAAGCGGAAGTGGCTCCGTGGGGCATACTAGCTGGGTAAGGCAAGCGATATGATGCATACAAAAATCAAGGTATGGTGCCTCTGGAGCTACAAATCCAATGAAATGTGTTTTTTTTGGCACGTCATACCAACCGCTATACAAATCCGGATAAAGACTTCAGAGCGGTCTTGCTGTTATGGTATTTCGGGGGAATAAATTATCAATTAAAAACAACAAATCCAATGACTTGCCTTAAAAATAAAAAAAAATAAAAGCTTAATTGTTTTTTTTTTTGATACAGCTCAGAGGTTTGAGACATCATTCCAGACATGAATCGTGAATTAAAAAAGAAAACGCTTTCCAAATTTTATCAAATTGTGATCAAAGCAGATTAAAATAAGCATTCAACACTGTACTTTTCCCTTTGATAGTCAACCTTCATATTTCTCTTTAATCTCAATTAACGTGGAGGGAGGAGAGAGCAGGGAGGCATATGATAAGCCGGAGAGAAGGTCATAAACAAGGAAACAAATAGGGATGGGGAGGGGGGGAGAGAAGGGAGGGGGGGGGAGAGAAGGGGGGGGGGGGGGGACTGAAGAGATACAGAGAAATACTACAAGCCTTCTCAGTGCCCCCTGCTGGTGTCACGGCCCGCTCCCTGACCTCACTGTCATTTTCATCCACACTGGTAGTGTGCATCTAATACCACTTTGTCACCCTATCAGACAGCCGGGCTCCTTACCAGGACTTCCACCCCACCCTCCCGGTCTGTCCTTGTCTCTTCTAGGTCTGATACGTTGGTGTGGGTTGCAGCACTGTGCTGTGTTCTGCGCCCTAAAGGACCTGGTATGCGTCACGCGGACCTGCTATGCGTCACGCGGACCTGCTATGCGTCACGCGGACCTGGCCCCAGACTAAAACCACCATGTAATCCACCTGGCCCCAGACTAAAACCACCACGTAATCAACCTGGCCCCAGACTAAAAAAATAGCCTACATGTGGCAAGTTATTAGGATATCTGTATACTCGGTTGTATGGAATTTAAAAATACTAAACTAAAAATTACATTGAAAAAGAGAGGCAGTAATTAGCCTAGCGTTAGCAAGTCTGATTAGCATATCAAGGTTTGCTGTAGTCAAGACTATGTAATCAGAAGAGATCATAAATAACAAGCAATAAGTCAGTTCACCAAGCCAGCATGAGTGGACTTGATTGCTAGATCTCTGCTGTTCCCCCCATCACTCATAATATCCCTGCCGTTCCTGCCGCTATGCTCCTCCTGCGTTGCAGTCCAGATAATTAAGTAAACTAGGAAATGAGTATCCTTTTTTGTCTCGTTCTGACATTGCAACGTTGTTTATTACATAATTGGACGCAATCAGAAACTGGGGGGGGCGGGGGGGGATGCCTTCAGTCAGGGATTTGTTTGTTGACATTAAGGTTCTCACAGCGTTGTACAAGAGAAAATGTTCACACACTCACACACAGCGTTGTACAAGAGAAAATGTTCACACTCTCCTCACACACAGCGGTGTACGAGAGAAAATGTTCACACACTCACACACAGCGTTGTACGAGAGAAAACATTCACACTCTCCTCACACACAGTGGTGTACGAGAGAAAACATTCACACTCTCCTCACACACAGTTGTGTACGAGAGAAAATGTTCACACTCTCCTCACACACAGTTGTGTACGAGAGAAAACATTCACACTCTCCTCACACACAGTGGTGTACGAGAGAAAACATTCACACTCTCCTCACACACAGCGGTGGTGTTAGTGTCTCTCACCAGTTCAGCCTGCAGTCGGAGGATCAGCTCGTCTTTCTCCCTCAGCTGCAGAACAAGAGCCTCTTCCCTCCATGGCTCCTGGAACAGAGGACAGACAAAGTCATCCACACACATCCACACACACTCCTTCAAGAGGGTTTAGGGAGGAGGACACGAAGCTCCTAATACAGATCACTTCATCTGAACTGGGGGGCTGACCGGATGAAGACAGTGGGGTGTTTAGGATGAAGAGTTGGTGCCAGCATTTGGCCGCCTCACAGCGCACGGAGCACTTCTTATTCCGTGACCTTGTCTTGTCAGCAGCCATTAAAGAGAGTGGAGACATCTCCGAGGACGGGACCGAGCGGACCCGGGGCCGGCCGCACCACGGCAGTCATCAGGAACCAGCAGTCCCCTCACACAACCAACATGGGCCAATCCAAGCCGACCGTCAAACTCGCCGGGCCACACACAGCGACTGAGAGACTGGGATGGAATGAGAGGGAGGTGGAGTGTGAGGGCGAAAGACAGAGAGAGGCCAAAGTGACCCAGCTCTGATCCAAGACAAGACAGCATTTGGGCAGCTGTGGAGGACCTAGAACAACATACCCTTGAGTTATTCAACACAGGGCCAATCAATCCCTGAACCTAGAACCCATCCCTGAGCTAGAACCCATCCCTGAGCTAGCCTAGAATGCCTGGCGGAAACTTTCTGCAACAGTTCTAAACCATTGTCTCCTTCAGGCATTGGCCACGGTTTCAATTGGCTTGGTGCCCTCTGCCACTTTGTGTCTTTTATTTCATTTATTCTGGTTTTTCTCAAACAACATCAAATCCCTGTTGGACTTCGGCCATTGTTTGCTGACCCTCCATTACTCCCTGACATCTTTATATCTTGTTGTGAACCAAAAAAAGTAAAAGCAAAGTCAGACGCTGTGGACAACAGTTTGCACAACTTTACGCAGAGTGTCTCTTTGTGAAACACTGAAGACCTTACATGTCCAAACAATGTCAATATTAGCCTGTTTATACCATGGAAGGCTGTATTTTTGTCTCCCGCAGGGGGGGTCATGTCCTGGGGAGGCCACACTCAGTAAACAGGGAACTGCAACATCCTCTAAACCCCTGCCTGAGGGGAATACTTAATTCTGTCTTCATTAGAAGAGGCACTTTATCTCTAAATTAACATAAATGACTTGGGGGGGGGGGACAGAGAGCAAGGGAGAGAGAGATATTTAGATAGAGAGGGACATGCTGAGAGACCCAGAGATAGAGAGAGAGACAGAGAGACATAGAAAGAAACTCAGAGAAAAAGACAAAGAGACGCAGACAAGGACCCAGAGAGAAAGAGACCCAAAAAGAGTAAAAGAGAGAAAGACCCAGATAAAGACAGAGACAGAGACCAAGGGAGAGAGACCCAGTTTAGAGAGACCCAGTTTAGAGAGACCCAGTTCAGAGAGACCCAGACCATCTACACAAGATATCCTTAACACAAAATCTCAAGAGGAGGATTTAACGTTTACAGCACATACAACTTGCAGGGAACTAAAACAGTAGTACACTCACACAGAACACTACACACATACAGACACATACACAGCACTACACACACACCTCCACAAGTTCCTTCAAGGATACAGACGGGCTTGGGAAAGGTTTCTAAGGGTTCAGGTTTATCTGGAGTCTCATTTGGCCTCTCGACAGGCTGTCAGAAAGTGCTGCCTGTCCTGCCACTTGCTTGTACGGAGACAACACAACACCACGGTGTTTGGGGGTAAAGGTTATCCAGAACACGCCGGGCGATGGATGAGCTTGGCATTCCGCTGTGATCGCCTCGATGCGAGGAAGAGCGGTGTGAGAGAGGGCGCCTGCCGCGGCACTGCCTGCTCCCGGTTGAACAGAGGCTCTCCGCGGTAGCCATTTTCCCAGGGCGCTAATTATAAAAAGGCAGGGATAACAAATGTTCGCTAACGGAAGTTTTTGCTCAAAGTAGGACACGGAGTGACACGGTTTCGTCTCAGGTGGGTTTTTTTTATTTTTATTTTTAAACACAGATTTTTCTGGGACGGCAGAACTAGTCCCACCCCCTCTCCCTTGTCATCAAACACAATGTCAGATTCATGGGATCCTATTCTCAGCTCACGCCTCCATCTGCACCGCTCTCCCCCTTCACCGCTCTCCTCCATTAACCTCTCTCTCTCCACCTTTGCCTTTCTGCTTCTCCCCCTTCGAATCTCTCCCCCACTGCCCCTCTCTATTTCTTCCCTCCACCACACTCTACCACTCTGCTCCCCACTCTCCCTATGTCCACCACTCCTCCTCTTCCCCCACCTCCCTCCCTCCTCCACCCTCTTCCCACACCTCCCTCCCTCCTCCACCCTCTTCCCCCACCTCCCTCCCTCCTCCACCCTCTTCCCCCACCTCCCTCCCTCCGCCACCCTCTTCCCACACCTCCCTCCCTCCTCCACCCTCTTCCCACACCTCCCTCCCTCCCCCACCCTCCTCCCACACCTCCCTCCCTCCCCCACCCTCTTCCACCACCTCCCTCCCACACCTCCCTCCCTCCTCCCCCACCTCCCTCCCTCCGCCACCCTCTTCCCACACCTCCCTCCCTCCTCCACCCTCTTCCCACACCTCCCTCCCTCCCCCACCCTCCTCCCACACCTCCCTCCCTCCCCCACCCTCTTCCACCACCTCCCTCCCACACCTCCCTCCCTCCTCCCCCACCTCCCTCCCTCCGCCGCCCTCTTCCCCCACCTCCCTCCCTCCTCCCACACCTCCCTACCTCCCTCCGCCGCCCTCTCTCTTCATGCGTGGCGAAGGCAGGCATGGACCAGACCATCACATGGCACTCATCCTATGTGGTGTTCTTGCTCCTGCTGGTGCAGTGGATCCATGTAGGTCAGTAAAAAGGACACGCACACTCACAGGACAAATCATGTGCTCTCTGTGCTCCGCACATGCAAAAAAAAAAAAGAAGAAAACTCTGCCACCCCCCACCAAACTAAATCCCACTTCTCTCAAACACCCTGACAAAAATACCATTTCATAAACCTTCCCCCTCCACCCAGAAACCTCTCCCCGGAATGATCAAATTCCTCTATTCTGTGACTGAGAAAGATTCGCCCCTGTCAACTGGCTGTGGCACTTCAAGACGCTGACGAATAATGGAATAATGTTTTAGGCTTGCCAAGAGACAGCGTGAGTGAAAGAAGATCTAACTTGTGAACAGAAAACTTTTAAAAGAACTCGGCAGGTGGTAGAAAACACCTGTGAATGTGCAGCTGAAATCTTCTGCATTAGAGAAAGTGCTGTCCCACAACGACATTGAACACAAATTGGTGCTTGAGCGCACAAGAGACAAAGAAGGCGTTGTAGAAGATGATCGACTCCAAGTTGGACGTACTTACTGTTTGAGCATTTGGGCAAAAGTGTTTAGGAACAAGATTATACTAAGCCTAAAACCCACCAATGTGACCGTGCTGTTAACTGTTGGCTTCCAGCTTGGTGGCTGAAACCTCCAGCATGGTTGTTAGCACCAAGCTCTTACATGCAAGCCAGACTGGTGACACATATGCCAGAGCACTGAAAGGTACATCTAAACTCACATGCTATTCAATTACTGGACCTGAAATGCTTTGTCAAAGAGCACCTGTTTCGGTTGACACCAACATTCACAGAAAGAGGAACGAATAGGGATTATTCAAAGATATTGACCAAAACCAGCCAACATTCTACAAAGATCATGTACAAAAAAGAATAGGAATTGCAGGGGGAAAAATGCAGCCCAATGTTTGTTGAAGTCAAATGTGCAAGTAACAGCAAGAGACCTGAAAGTCCACGAACATTTCAACCTGTCCCTAAATGTAGTGGATTCCCATTCAATTTGCTATATGGCCTGTACGTCACCATCGCGCGGTGAGGATAAATTAATTAGCACACAGAAGCATGCGCAGATGGTTTAGTCACAACGTTACAGTTTGACTTTAACATCACTTGGGCGAACCAATTACAGTTTCAGGCCATGCAAAATAGAACTGAAAGTATAATTAAAGCTTGTTTACAAAAAGCATAGCTAGTGAGTTAATTGTTAACACCAAACTGTGCAATAATAGATGCAGGACGTAAGCCTAGTTCTTACTACCACACCCATTTGCCAGTCAACGAATGTTAGTCAGTAGCTAGCTGGAAGTGTTAGCCAACCTAGCTACAAGCCAACATGGTTTTTGTGGAATACAATGTTCCTTATGCTTGTAAAACTAGCTAGATTTCCAAAGTTAAGAGTGAACACTAAACTACACAGTGGGATACATGCACATAAGTACATCTCCAAAGCACCACAACCATTAGTTAAGCAACTAATGTTAGCAAGCAGTTTGCTAGTAAAACCAAGCCAATGGTACGAGGCTGTGCCCGATTAGCCAACAAGTGAGAAACTGGGATAACTCCTGCCATCACTGGTCACAGCCCACCTGCTCTCCCTTGTAATTTCTGACCCATTCGGTCATCTGAATGTGGGAATACATTTATGAATGATGCGCCCTTGGAATGTTGTGTACTTCTATAATCTCCATCTGGCATTGCCAGTAGAAGACTGGACACCCCCCACAGCGCAGCTTCTCTCCAAGTTTCTTCCTGGGTTCCAACCTTTCTAGGGAGTTTTCCCCTGGCCACTGCGCTTCGACATTTTATTGCTGGCTCTTTGGTGCTCTAGCCTAGATATGTGTAGAATCGAGCACTTTGTGACTGCTGATGTGAAAGGGGCTTTATAAAATACATTTGGTTGATTGAATGAATGAATTAGCATTGCGGTCGAGCTGGCTCGTTATGTTATCTTCTGACATTGTAAATGTACATTTAGGTAATTTAGCAGATATTCTCATCCAGAGCAAATTACAAGAGCGAGTGCACACATTGTTTTACCAGGGTCAGGGTCGCAATGGGAATCAACCCAAAAGCTTGCCATTGCAAGCAGCATGACTTACCAACTGAGCTACACGAGATTCAAAAGCCTTGGTCGGCTTGTTTCATTTAGTATTAACGTTGCAGACATGATGCACTTAAATTAAGAGCAACTGTCATCTGAAATCAGTCTGCAGACTGCATCAAAGTTTCTCCAGAAGGCAACATTTGATCAACCGCACACAGAAGTTACAGTATGTTACCTCAGTTGAAAGGCAACAGCAGGGCATGACGCGGCTGGCTTTGTGAACTCATAATAGTGTTAGCTAGTAGCTAATGAATTAGCAAGAGTACTTAGCAAGCATTGGGGGAATGTATTAACTTGTATCTGCTTTGTGTTGGTCCCTTTCAGTTCATATGAAGTAGCTCCAAGTGGCTGAGTTGCTGGCTGAGCCTACACCAGCGAGCTTAGCAAAAAATGTGTGTTTTTGTTACACTGCTAAACTTCATAAATACTAATGATCAGTGAACAAAACACCGTAGGTAGATGAAAAATGGCATCACTAAGACCTGCTCATCAAACAATGTCAACATCATTTACATTAATTACCGAATCAAAGTTTGGCAATGTCAATAACAGGCAATAGACCTAATCATCATCTGCTGGGGGAAAAAAAGGATAAATATGTACCAGCATGAAAGAGGAACAAAAACACCACTTAATAATTAAATTTTTTATAAAAGGTACAGATGTGAGAAAAACCAGTTACCTTAAAGGGTAGTGACTTCTCACTGCAAGGGCTGATGGGTAGAGAATGTAGGCTGCTGGCCGGACTTGTGTCAGTGCTCTGAGGAAGGACAGAGAAGACATTCAGAAAGAATCCTTTCAATTCAAACATTACAAATATGTTACACAG
The DNA here is from genome assembly GCF_011004845.1 of Esox lucius. Classification (NCBI taxonomy): domain Eukaryota; kingdom Metazoa; phylum Chordata; class Actinopteri; order Esociformes; family Esocidae; genus Esox; species Esox lucius. Next base: position 32,770,102 of record NC_047581.1, on the reverse strand, counting down.
ACAACACTTTCCAAAACAGACAAATATTTAATACACTTCCCTACAATAAACCGAATGTCCACATCACGGGGTCTGATAAGTGGTCGGATGTCCCATTTAAAAGCCCAGTGGCAGACAGAAAAGTGACTTTTGGCGTAATTTGTGCAAGACATCTAGTACACACTCACATCCAGACTAGCTTATAAGTTAGTGAATTGCTCTTACAGACCTTTGGCCACAGGTTGTAAAAGATGCTCCGTAAGAAAAATGAAATCCATGCTCCTGTTTGTGCCCCATGTCATCAAAACGACTTGCTTATAAACTTTCAATTTCATGTCTAACTGAGGAACTACATCAATTCTAGTAGTGAATGCACATATAAACACATATCACATCCAGAAGAAATCCCATACTGCATCTTTAAAAAAAGCTAGGTGTGACAACCACACAACCCATTAACAGTAAGTACACTTTACTTAATGAAAAAGCAACCAGCAAAGTCAGCACTATACCTCAGAAACAAATAAAAATCGCATTCATTAGATCACGAAAAGCAAGGCTGTTGTTTAGCCATTATTCGCTTAAAAAGCCAAGTCTAACACAAGTTGGCAATTAATTTCCGGTATGTTGCCCTTGTCTGACTGGGTGGCACGCGTCTTTGATCACAACTTTCTTGTGGGTTGACAGAAATACTTTGAACTTTCCCTAAAGCCTTTTCAAAACTGCAAAGTAGTCCTACCTGACAGAAGAATATAATGAGTAAGTATATCACTTGTATCTATAATGTGTTATTAGTATGAAACAGCAGAAGCAGTTGGCTACAGATTCATCCAAGGCACATTCCCCTTTAGCTCAATGCACAATTAAAGAGCCAGATGGGCAATTCATATTTATTTATATTTTCAGATCTAAAAAAAGAATCTTCTGATATGGTTTCATCCCTGACATGGACTCTGCACATTCAATTTACAGTGCCTTTGGAAAGTTCTCAGACCAATGTACTTTCTTTTACATGTTGTTTTGCTACAGACTCAATATACAGGTTATTTAAATAATTATTTTGACATGAATTTAAACACAACAACCCATAATGACAAAGTGAAAACGTATTCAGAAATGTGTAGAATTTTCTAGAAAATAAAGAAAACGAAATCTCATTCACATAACTACTCAGACCCTTTAATTAAGGTCTGTGTGAAAGTGGATCTGGGCAGTTTTCTCCCATTCTTCCTAGTAGATCATCTCAGTCAATTGGATCGGGAGCTTCAGTGAACAGCAGTTTTCAGGTCTTCCAATTGATGTTAAGTAGTGTTCAAGACCAGGCCCTGGCTGGGCCACCCAATGAGCATCCAAAGACTTTTCCTGAAGCCTCTCCACCACAGGCTGTGTGCTTCGAGTCATTGTTATGCTGAAAGATTAATATTTTCGCCACTCCTTTTAGTCAGGAGTTGCTTATGTCTAGGCACTCTACCACAAAGGCCAGACAGATGGAGGGCTCCAGAGATGATCCCGGCTAATGTTATCGGTCACCACCCTGACCAAGAGCCTTTTCTCCGATTTAAGAGTCTCGGTGGTTCTAAACTACTTCCATTTCCAGAGGATGGAGCACACTGTGCTCCTGGGAACTTGCGACGCTAAGCTTTTGGGTTCTGCTATGACATGCCCTGTGAAGAGTGAGAACTTATGTAAACAGGTATGTGCAATTCCAAACCATGTTAAATCAATTGTATTTGCCACAGCTGGACTCCCAACTAGTTCTGGAGGCATCTCAAACATGATAAAAGAACAGTATGCATCTGAGCTCAATGGCAAAAGGGCCTGAATTTTTATGTAAACCAAGTATTTCTGGGGGGGGGGGGTTTCATTTGCACACCAAGTTTTTTTCACTTTGCTGTATATTGATTGATAGCAATTACTTTTTTATAATTTATAAAGTCAGTCTAAATGTGGAGAAACTGAAGGGGTCTCAAAAACCTCCAAATAATAAATACAGAAGTACAGAATTTGGCAAATAAGCTAACAGAACATATTAGCCATCCTCAAGAGTTCTAGGTATATCGACAGAAAACATAGTACAGTTCTTTTGTTCTATGAAAAAGTTGGACTGGAGAGGGGAAAATGCGCATAATACAAATTAAATTGTTACATTTTAAGTAATTAATTTATTATAATTTATTTACTAATACCAAGATGATCTGACATATCCAAGGCCAAAAGATGCTCAAGCAAATAAAAGTTTTTTTGTTTTTTTTACACATAATTAGACTTACAGTGATGATGTAACATCAAAATGACAAAGGCTGGACTGACCGAAAGACGCCCTGTGGCTCTTTAAGTTTGGCAATTACAGGGTTACACTCACACTCAATAATAATTACAACAACTTGGAAGAGTTTCCATTGTCATCCTGGCACAGGTAAAAGAACGATGGTCGACGGCTTTCATTCTGTTACCAAACATTTTGCCATACTGCACAACTTTGAAACTTAAAAAAGCGGTCCTTGAGCTTACGTCTGTATCGTTTGTTTAACTGACATACATTTTAAAGTGAAATATCTGTGTCTCAGTGTCACTTGGCAAACAAATAACGGCCCAGGTTCAGTATAGTCGCAGTTGTGTCCGACTCTGCATGTGACAGCTTTGATCAATGCGCTTCCCCAATGCAGGTTTAAGGTCACATTTCTCCCACATGCTCTCAAGGCAAATGTCCGGACAATTAGATAAGGTTGAAGAAAGAAAAAAAAAAAACGTTTAATTTTAGAGAGGCACCGCCTGAAAGCATACATTTTAATGACTTCCGCTTATTTGAGATGCCAGAGCTCGGTGACCAAAGATGACGAATGAATAAAGCCCTCAGCCCACGACACTTAATCATATTGAAATCAGAAAACAGGAAATGAAATACTTTACATAACTAACGGCATTTTCACCACCTTAAACTTGGCTTTCAAAGGTATTCGGAGCATCTCGGAAAAGCATGTGGTGCACTAACGTCCTTCTGGTTGAACCGTGAGCCGCCACACTGCTGTGTTTTATCCAATATTAGACCGTTTTATACTCTGTGTGGAAAAGATAAAACACCACACAGGGGGAGCCGGGAGAAGAAAAGCAGCCGGAGCTCGATATCACGAGGTCAAGCAAATAAAATGCAAAGTAAAGAAACAAGTCATTCTTATTCTTGTTACTGAGCGGTTTACATACGGCGATGGAAGACGGCACATTTGCAAGTTAATGAGATTACGGAGTCAGTAGCGAGGGCAAACAATTTCCTCTTTAATATTCATGTCCTCCTATTGTGCTCTCCTCTCTTGCCCGTCTCCTGTACCGCCTCTGATTGTTGTTTTATACTTTCATTTTCATGTGGCTGATAGGTCTTCCTGAGGAAAACGCAACAAAAAAAAAAAAAAATTGATATAAAAAAAAAATAACTAAGAAACTCAGACGGTGACACGCTCGACTTGTGATCCCTCTTCGCTTCGGCCTGGAATTCGGTTTAGACAGCAGGAAGGTGATACTAGGTTGAGGTGACCTTCAATAACAGCAAAGGAAGTTTTGATTTACAGCTTGTGCCAGCGGTGCCTAATGTCTTGTCACCGTGAAGTACACCCGGGCTGCTACTGTCAGGCGCGTCATCTTTCCTAGCCAAAGCAGCCGTGTTCAGACTGCCGGACTGGGTCTCGTCTACGGCCATTTTAGAACTTCATGTACAGAATGTAAACACAACGACGTGGGGTCCGCCGGGACAAACAATGTGTGGTTTTCTCATCTAATCAGCCATTACACAGGAATTGATAATGACACGGGGATGTCATTTCATTGGGTTTGCCTAGCCGCCCCGGTTGCTGTCCATTCCCAGTATCAGGCTAAAACCTCCATTCATTTACAAGCCAAATGCGCACAGATATTCAAATTAGCGCATGCAAATGACCCCACAAACAAATGTGTTGTTTTTTTTTACACCCTGTTCAGGGCCAGGCCTTTGATCAAGCAAAATACCAGTAGATGAAGATAATCTACATGAGGGTTGCTGTTAGCCAAGTAAACACATGATTTCTGATGTCACATAAAATTTGGTTGTTAATCAAAGAGCAGCACATATTTACACATCACTGACCATGTCAGCCCCTCCCTCCCTTCCCCCTCCCTTGCTGCTAGCCAAGGTTTTACGGCAGGTACATTCAAATGTGAACCTCAAAGCCAGTCCCACTGCTGATTTTCATTACTCCCCCTCTAATCAAAGGCTGATTTGGGCCCAGGAGACCAAAATCCAGAGTGGGTGCAATCAATCGTCAGGCAGACCAAAACAAACAGGGAAAAAAGCTGCACCGCAGTCTGTTGGATTTGAATGCCCCCCCAGGTCATCCCCGGTCACCTCCCGGCGACCGACCGCACCCCCACCCCCCCGTGACTGCGGTCCCCCGTGTCCTACCTCCTGCAGGGTCCTCCGGAGGCGTAGCAGCAGGGTCTTCATGGAGGTGCAGTCTTGCTGCATCAGCCTGAGGGGCAGCGCCTCCAGGCCCGGGGCCTCGTCATCCCGTCCCAGGCACCAGTCGGCAGGCAGCAGGGTGGTGGGCCGACACAGCTCCCTGCAATGCAAGCACACAGACAGCTTTACGCAGGCGCCGTGCGGGCACACCCCAAGACATTCCTCAAAGTTCCATGGCGTTGAACACCCCGTCGATAAACACAATGGTGCTGAAAAGTAACGTCGGGCCGTTCTGTTTGAACCAGGCCCTTTGCCCCGCTGTGTAAACAAAAAACGACCACCGTCTGTGCTTTTGAAACGGCTGTCTTGTGAGACGCATTTGGGGAGGATAGGCTGGTTGGGGGCGCAACGGCGAGTCGGTGGTGTTGATGAGCCAGCAGCTTCGTGATAATCTCAGGTTGGCAGCGTCTCGAGTTTCCAGCGGTCTAAAACGATGACGCACAGGGAGCTGATGACACAACATTAACCATATGTCCATACTGCCAGAGCAACACGGAAACACAAAAGAAACAACACCATTTTCGGGCTGGTGTGGCTGGGGGGAGGGACTTGAAAGTAGGAATCAGAGGTAGACAGGTGGAGAGATGTGGTAGAAGGTGGAGAGGGGCACTGAACCATGGACTGTGGTGGGTAGCTGCATATGGACCAGGAACTGGGAGTTTTGCAATTTTGTTTGATCTTATTTTTTCATGTACTTATCAAAATGATTTTGTTTTTCAAAAAGGTAGACAGATAAGAAAACCAAGCCAGGGCTTGAATCCCTGTCTCCACGGAGCATGTGTGGTTCGGAATCGGGAGCTGTACCCCTACAACAGACCTGGAACTACATGGTTTTTCTACCAGAAACTTGTACAATATGACAAAAGTTATTCAAGTATAAACGGACAAAGTCATGAGGATTCCAAAAGCAAATGGACATTCCGGCAAAATCTTTACTAAATAGCTTGACACAAACTTGATCAAAAACAATTCTACACCGGTCTGATGGAACTGCAAAGTTTCTCTGTCTAAAAAAACCTCAACCCAGAAGGTCTAGGTGTCTATTCAGAAATCCACCAGTCCCGCAGCCAAGAACATTCATCATGTTTGCTAATATCAAGTGGATCTACTTCCTCTTAGGAAAGAATACTTAATTACCGGCAGGACAGGAGCAGTGATTCATTACTTCATATCAGCAATTAGCATCGCAGATAACCTTTGTCTACACAGGTTTAAAATAATCTCTTGTTGAGGGTTCCTCGTCAAATATGCTTGACTTAATTAGCAACACAGCACCAGGGTACCACCTGACTCGAGCAATGAGAGATTAATGGTGTCCAGATAACCTCATCCATAGAAGCCTCCATTTTAGTTCTGCATCCTCCTCAATTTCACTCCAAAATGGAGACTTCGCAAAGGGGATTGAAATGTTTTGCCTGAAAATGATATTGACTGCAGACCCAAATCATCTTCGGATGTATTGATAAGAGCGGATTTCCTCCTATGCAGACATTTAAGGACATTACGATGAAGAAAATGTCTAATTTGGATATCAGAGATGCATTACAGGTTGTCACTGAAATCTAGGCAAAAGGCCCTGCTTGAGTAATAAGACAACATTTTCTGAAGTTGGAGAAATAACAAGTACAGCCTTGTACAATTTCACATCTGCTATCTAGAAGTTTAGACTTCCAAAAACTGCGATGATAACAACATGAATTGCATTCAAAAATTGAGAGGCTCTGGTTCATTACGAACAGTGCCCAAACCACTGAGAGTCAGCACAGAAACCTAGATGAATTGGCTCCACTGACGCAATAGTAACACCTACAAAACGACAACACTTAATATAAAATAACAAGCGATGAAACGATTCACAATACCCATCAATTCTTGGATTCAAATGTAGCATTCATCATCAGAGAATCTCCTCAAATACCAGGAATCAATAACTCACAATACCCCTAATGACAAAGTGAAAACAAAGAAAAGTTGAGAAATATTTGCCAATTTACTGAAAATGAAATACTTTTTTTGCCATGTTTGAATACTTGTGTATATTCAATATCACTAAAAACGTGTTTTCACTTTGGCATTGTGGGGTATTGTATGTATATTAATGGCAAAAAAATAAATGTAATCAAATAATAAATTCAGTCTGTAACAAAAAAATCTGTAGAAAGTTAACAGGTCTGAATGCTTTCCACAGGCATTCATTTCCTAGGATGCTGTTATTCAATGTGCTCTTGAAATGTGATTTACACAAGAGCCTAACCTCTGACCCCAAGAGCCTAACCTCTGACCTTTAGCTTTTTTGACAGCAAGGGTTTAAGGTCATGTTTAGATGGGGTTAATCCATATGATTCCATCATAACGCGGCAGTAATTTGGCCATGTCCTTATGTGTCACCTGTTTCCATTATGTTTGTGCTAGATGCACCATTTCAGCAAGCTCTTGAGAACCAGGCAATACAAGCCATTAAGGTAAATGTATTACTAGAAGGCATTCTTCACTGTCCTTTTGCAGAGGTGGGGTGCCCTAACAAGACAGACATCACTCAGACATCTGTATATATCGAACCGTTTGTGACACATGCATCAATCGGTTATCATCACCATTTCTCGCTTAGACACACAGTGTCTATAATAGCCGACTCTGTCCAGAGTTGGAGCTACAATCTCATAAGTAACTAGAATCAGGAGTCTCTGGGACGCGTGAATGTGTGGTTTTGCTCTAATATGCACACAAGCAATGAAATCAACCAAAAGGGAAGCTAAGGAATCAGTAGAAAATCCCTCTCATTAGGTGCACTAACATTAAATTCCTTAAAAATCTAAAAAACGAAAAACAAATATGTATGTTCTATTTTCAGTAAAGTCTGTGGAACAAGGAGTTGGATTAGGTTTTGTTTCACAATGTTTCGGGTAAGTAACAGTACTCGGTGTGAAAAGGGAAAATGAGGTTAAAACATGTTTTTCCAAAGAATAAAATTAAATAAAAATGATCCTTTTCTCAGTAAATAATTAAACATTTTCAGCTGTAAATAATTCAAATATTTTTTTGGTAGAACCTGCCTCTATGCACATTAGCACTAAAGGCACTTTAGTGATATCAAATAAATTTCCATAGTTTTTTGGGGGGGGAAAGCTACATGGGTCCTACTCCAAATCAAAATGCAAAACCATCCTTGCAAATTCATCTTAAAACAATAGCCTAATCTTCACTTTGCACTTGGACCTGAATGTATTAAGGTGATCATTTCACAACAAGAACAGCAACCTTAGTGTACTGTTACTCAAACACACACCAGACATGTCATTTACACAAAAAGGCCCAACTCACACGCATCTACATGTAATGCATTGATCCAAATCACAAAATGTCTTACCCAATTGCACTGAATAGTTTCAAACTACAATACTGCACAGCTCCAGAAAGAATTAAGAGACGACTGCAACTTCTATCTTTCCTTTCCAAAAAGGTTGAAAAGGAAAGTTCTGACTGAGGAACAGAAGCATTCAATTTGCAGTGGTCTCTTTAATTTTAACCCTTCTGTTCCTCACTCAAAACCTTCCTTTTCGACTTGTTTGGAATGGAAAGGAAAGGAAAAGGTGCAGTGGTCTCTGAATTCTTTCCGGAGCTGTAATTTCTGTACTGTATCCTATGGATCTAGAACAACAATGAATAGTCTTTAAAGGGTAAGACTAAAAATGCCTAAATCTAGTCACAACACTCTTGTTTGCCAGACGCCGTGGTCAATGGCTTGTCAGGCTTTCACAAGTCCCAGTAGTGCCTCCGTCGACTTGTGTTCTGGAGGTGGTGACGCGTAAGACCAGGTCCACCAAGAGTGCCCTGACTGATGACACACGATCCATCACACAGGTCTCCTCTGACTTCCTGTCCGTCGACCAATCACGCGGACCAGATAGAGAAGTTCTCCTTCCCGAGTCTCTCCTCCCAGAACTATTTCATAAAGTCAGAGAAGTCAAAAAGCTGAAAGTCTGTAGGAGAAAAAGGAGGGGAAAAAACCCACACCCGTTTCACAGAACATTAGGCATAAGTGGCTCAGGGGAATGTTAGGGGGTGAGGAGACCGTCACATTTGCAGTCGTCGCCGCTTTACGTCGAGACGCTGCAACAGAGAAGAGGTGCAGAGTCATTTTGTCCCAGAAGTCCAACAGTTTGCTCCACTGCGGTGAGCGCTGCCATGATAGTGCTCTTGTGTTCGGCGTGTTGAGAGCCAAGGAGGCCTCCCCCATCTCAGTGAGTTACAGGGTAGACATGGGGACACCACTGCAGATAGTCTCCTCAGCACATGATGAATCCCCTACAGGAGGAGGGCTGATTTCTCTACTCTCTCCCAAGGACGATCAATCTTGTCACTTTGTCAAGGCTGTGGATTAGGGCTGATAGCCAGTGTCCTTTGGTCTGGCTCTGCCAGGATGTCTGTACTCTACAGGCCTGAAGTGAATGAGCGGTGGATGAGAAGACCAGGTATGGAGTCGACCCGGGAACGACTACAGGATGCGTCTGGCTGTGACCTAACCAACGCTAGAATACAAAGCTCCTCTCTGAAGCGATCCATTTCACTATTCAGTAAAAGCCAATTAAGTGCAAGTTTCATTATTTTTACTGAACTCTGGCAGAAAATCATTGCTTGTGCTCAGAGCAAAACGTTTCTCTTTTGTAAATGTTTTCCATTTCCGGAGAAAGGCTAACCGACAAATAATTACACATAGTAGCATTAATTATGGCTGATTAAAGAGCATTTGCAGGGACTGCAACAAAGATGAATAAATCATTCTCAATCAACAGTCTACACGTTCCAAAAACTAAAACTAAATTAACATTGCGAATGAACACCAAAGGGAGTCCTGGGTAGGTTTTCAGAGTTGCTGATGTTGTTGCTGTTGTTGTGTATTGTCTTCATTGGTGGCACCATATATTATCCTTTTTGTTGGTAGGATCCTTCCATCTCTATCTATGGCAGTGACCCTCAAGCAAACAAAATGCTATTTTATGTTTAGGGGTTTAGGGTAAGGGGGGAAAAAGTGTTAGATTTAGTGCCAGGGCTTTGTGGTTAGGTTTAGGGTAAAAAATGTGGGTTCTTAGGTCTGAGCTTAAAAATCAGGGTAAACTGTCCCCAAAATGTGATAGTAATTATTTATAGAAATACCCGGTAAGCAACACGAGATCCTGTCTCAGGATGATCTGCAAGGATCTCAAACTAATAAGGTCCTGATGTGTTTTTCCTCTGAGCCATTCATGTTTATCCTTGGTAATCCCAAAATGTCTAGGCCCATTTACCATTCACAAGCCCAAAATCCTCTTAAAAATCAATGAAGGCATTTGCCTACTAGTCATGACATCCATTGTGCACACTTCACAGACCGTACAGTTCCCCAAAGAAATTGTGCAATAGCTCAACTCCCCGCAAATTAATCACTGCGCAACATGCGCATTAAAACCTGTCAGAAACCAGAGGTTAAAAGGCATACATATTATCTTGAAGGGGCCACGGTCATCACAAGTGTATGGCCTCAATGAATCACGGTGCAGGTTGGTCGACGCTGAGAAAACAGAGGACGACAAATCTTCTACGTAGGCCAGGTTGCAACACACGAGGCCAGGGCTACTTCCACCTCATAAAGTAATAAGCTGCTCACGCACGGGAACCAAAGGGACACGGCTCTCCGAGGCTTACGGCGCCACTACCCCCCTTTCACAGGGCCACAAAATGAGGAGCTCATTAGGGTCCACCTCCAAAGCTACATCTGGAAAAGACCTGTTCAGAACGTCACTACATGCGCAGGTGAAAACTGTGAGAAAGACTGACAGAGGAACCTACGAGAGAAAGCAAGCAATTATAATGACAACGGAAACAAGCATTTTAGCAAAACAACTGATGTTGGGATTGGACGATGCCCGTCAGGTTTGTGCAAGGAGAAACGAGGATTAAGAAAACCCTTCGCCAGGGTCAATTAGCAGAAATTTACTAGCAAACAGTCACTCGTTTTTTACCCTAAAGCTTGTTCTGGGCATCATCCACCTTGTGCAGAACGCCTCTCCTGGCCCGAAATGTCTCCTGAATATTAGGGTGTGGAGAGACGGAGTGAAAAGGAGACAGTTCCCATGGCGACCAAGAAAACAAAATTGAAAGTGGTGAAATTACATTTATCATGATTCCCGCCCGCATACAGTAATTTCCTACCAGGCCCTCCGCTACGGACTGACTCATTATTATTTACTTACACGCAAAAAGGATGTCCGACATCAAAGGCAGATGAGAGAAGGGAAAAACAGAATGTAGCCACGGTGGGTTTTATCAGAGACATCAATGAAGCAGCAAATATCCTGAGGGCTGAACTTCTGAGGATGAAACAAATGTAATGTGCTCAGGAGGGAAGTCGGGTGGGTGGGTGGGTGGGGGCTTTTACTTAGCCACTTCTCGGGCCCCTCCCGTTCTGGAAACGTGTGACCTTGGGCTGAGGTGAGGCTCTGTCCCTGACAGTACATAGCGCTGAACCGTGCCAGGCACTCACTGGAAAAGAAAAAGACTGTTTTCGTCCAGGTGGTCTCCGGGGCCACGCGGGTCTTTGAAGACAAACATTTCTCCGAAAGTTTTGGCGTTTAGCGGTTGTGCGTCACGGTAGCCACTGACGTGCCAGAAAACACCATCGACGTACCTCGTCACGGACGGAAATGAGTCAGCCACGAGGGAACACGGGCAGACAAGGTAATCATCTGCAAGACGCGTCGGGCACGTACAACTGAACCGCGAGTTAAAAATCTAACCGCACTGCAAAACATTCACTGCACACCCAATAAACTCAAATGAGCCTATTGTCAATGTGTGGAGACAAATCAAAGGCAGTATATTACCATAACTGCAGTGATGAACACACACCCTTTAACTAAAAGTCGTGTTTTTTAGCAAATATCCACTAGAGGGAGAAAAAAGAATTAACAAAGGCGTTCTATAAATATACAGACGTAACAGACTACACACCAGAGTAAGACTCTCCATCAGCGTTCACTGACAGACCACATAACAAAGCTTCCCCTATAAAGACAATTAATATAGCAATGCAATTGTTGCCATGAGACTTTTATCTATGCCTGTTCCTGGTTCTCATTGTTCTACCTAATCGGTTCCACCCCTGGAAGGAAGTGTTTGGCGCTAATGGCTTTGTGTGATAACAGCTTAGTGTAAAGAGCAATAGGAAATCCTCTTTGGGGTTTTAATAGGAGTCTTGGTTTCTGGAAGTAGGTTGATGGCTCAGGGTTGGGAATGGGTTAAAGATGAGCTGTACAGAATGGTATCCACATCGTTTTTAAACATGGCTGTGGGTGCAGCCAAGTGATGGATTCGTCTCCCACTTTACACTGCAGGGCAAGGGAATCAATGATATGCGCATATTTCGGGATACTTTACGGACGGGCACAGTTTCATCCATCATTCATCATCCTCCTAGCTGGCAATTGCAGCTGGGTGGTGTGACTTCTCTTTTTTTCAGTGTTTTTTTTTCTCCCTTTCCTCAGTCTCCTCTCACAAATTGACTTTGGGAATACTCCCACCTTGATCCGTTTGAAGAAGGTGGTGACCCTTGTTTGTAATGAATCAGTGCAGACCGCAGCCCGCCCCCCCCCCACCGTCCCCGGTCCCCATGGGAGCAGACCACGACCGAGCGTCACGCTCGCGCACTTCAAACTTCCCCGCCAGTTTATGGCCAACGCTAGCATATTATATATTCAACACGCAAGAACAGCTCCCCTCCTTACTTTCCTCAAGGCCTAGGAGTTTTTTCCCCCTTCTGCTTCTTCTCTGATTTTATTACTCAGTGGTCAGATATATTGCCATTGCAGGGAATTACATTGTTCCAAGTTACTCTTACCTACGAGTCGTGAGGAGACGGAATGAGACGCCAGCGTTGAGCCCATTAAGACGGTAAAAGAGAAGGCCGAGCGATGGGTAAATTAGCCGTTCATTCGCGTTTCAAAGCGTCATCCATATGCCGGCCACGCCTATACATTGGGCTTTATGTTAGAGGTACTCGAGCGAACCCCGGCGACCGTCTGTGAAGACGTGTAGTCTAGCTACAGCGGCGGTTAAATAAGTGTCCGCAGTGATTAAGCCCGCGCACTCGAATGAAAAGGCAGTCTTATTGATTGCTTCACTAAAATGTATCAAGGGCTGACTAATAATTATGGATGTGATAGTGGCTTAGATTGATGTGTGCGTGTGTGCTTGCTAATTACCCCTGAGAAGATCCGTTCAGAAAGTTTCCTGAAGTGGCCAGCCGACTTGGGGTGCTATCTCTTTAATCAGACAGAAGGAATGACTGCGGGAACTGAAATCAGCATTAAACAAATTAGGCAAATGTCGTAATGATCAGCCTATGCGGGGAATGACAGGTCCCAGTTTTCATCCCTTATTAGGTTAGATCAGATGTAACTAAGGCAAATGTGCCCCTTGTCAGGATGGAACCATTGTTTAATACCTCCAGTAGCTCACATTGCTTCGCCCCTTAGAGTCACTTTGAAGTACAGTGTCATTGCTGTTCTGTCTAAATCAAGACAATGGCACAGCAGAAGAAGCTGGTGTAACGATTTCTAGAGGAAGGTGCAGTATGGTGCGGTGAGCGGTATAGGTGCAGTATGGTGCGGTGAGCGGTATAGGTGCAGTATGGTGCGGTGAGCGGTATAGGTGCAGTATGGTGCGGTGAGCGGTATAGGTGCAGTATGGTGCGGTGAGCGGTATAGGTGCAGTATGGTGCGGTGAGCGTTATAGGTGCAGTATGGTGCGGTGAGCGGTATAGGTGCAGTATGGTGCGGTGAGCGGTATAGGTGCAGTATGGTGCGGTGAGCGGTATAGGTGCAGTATGGTGCGGTGAGCGGTTTAGGTGTAGTATTGTGCGGTGAGTTTTGTAGAGTAGTATACTATGGTGTAGTGAGTGTAGTAAAGTTGTATAGTATAGTAATGGTATAAATGTATTTGTGTATTAGAGTGGTGTATGTGATGAGTGGTATAGGTGTAGTAGGGATTAGTGAGTGGTACAGGTAGTATGGTGTGGTGAGTCATATACAGTTGGGCTCATAGGTTTGCATACCCTGGCAGAAATTGTGACATTTTGGCACTGATTTTGAAAACATGACTGATCATGCAAAAAAAACTTTTATTTAAGGATAGTGATCATTTGAAAACATTTATTATCACATAGCTGTTTGGCTCCTTTTTAAATCATAATGATAACAGAAATCACCCAAATGGCCCTGATCAAAAGTTTACATACCCTTGAATATTTTATGGCAATTAAAGGTGAATTTTTAAATTGCAATTAGTGTCTGTGTGTAAATATTCTATGAGTTTGTCAGCTCTCACGTGGATGCACTGAGCAGGCAAGATACTGAGACATGTCAAAAGACCTGCGTAACAAGGTAATGGAACTTCATAAAGATGGAAAAGGATATAAAAAGATATCCAAAGCCTTGCAAATGCAAGTCAATCACTACTGTTCAATCACTTATTAAGAAGTGGAAAATTCAGGCATAACGTGGGGAGAACAAGTATTAGATACACTGCCGATATTGCAGGTTTTCCTACTTAAAGCATGTAGAGGTCTGCCATTTTTATCATAGGTACACTTCAACTGTGAGAGACGGAGTCTAAAACAGAAATCCAGAAAAACACATTGTATGATTTTTAATTAGTAATTCATTTGCATTTTATTGCATGACATAAGTATTTGATCACCTACCAACCAGTAAGAATTCCGGCTCTCACAGACATGTTAGTTTTTCTTTAAGAAGCCCTCATGTTCTCCACTCATTTCCTGTATTAACTGCACCTGTTTGAACTCGTTACCTGTATAAAAGACACCTGTCCACCCACTCAATCAAACAGACTCCAACCTCTACACAATGGCCAAGACCAGAGAGCTGTGTAAGGACATCAGGGATAAAAATGTAGACCTGCACAAGGCTGGGATGGGCTACAGGACAATAGGCAAGCAGCTTGGTGAGAAGGCAACAACTGTTGGCGCAATTATTAGAAAATGGAAGAAGTTCAAGATGACGGTCAATCTCCCTCGGTCTGGGGCTCCATCCAAGATCTCACCTCGTGATACCAAGCCAAGGTCAGTTAGATCAAGAAAGACTGGCCAATGCCACAAAAAAGCCCAGTTATAATATACCCGACAACACCTTGACAAGCCTCACAGCTTCTGGCACACTGTAATTCATAGTGAAGAGAACAAAACAGAGCTTTATGGTCACAACCATAAGCGCTGTTTGGAGAGGAATCAACAAGGTCTATAGTAAACAGAATACCATCCCCAGTGTGAAGCATGGTGGTGGCTCACTGATGTTTTGGGGGTGTGAGCTCTAAAGGCGCGGGAATCTTGTGAAAATTGTTGGCAAGATGAATGCAGCATGTTATCAGAAAATACTGTCAGACAATTTGCATTCTTCTGCTCTTGGACTTTCCAACATGACAATGACCCTAAGCACAAGGCCAAGTTGACCCTCCAGTGGTTACAGCAGAAAAAGGCGAAGGTTCTTGAGTGGCCATCACAGTCTCCTGACCTTAATATCATTGAGCCACTCTGGGAAGATCTCAAACGTGCGGTTCGTGCAAAACGACCAAAGACTTTGCATGACCTGGAGGCATTTTGCCAAGACAAATGGGCAGCTATACCACCTGCAAGAATTCGGGGCCTCATAGACAACTATTACAAGTTGCACGCTGTCATTGATGCTAAAGGAGGCAATACACAGTATTAAGAACCAAGGGTATGCAGACTTTGAACAGGGGTCTGTTCATTTCGTTCTTTGTTGCCATGTTTTGTTTTATGATTGTGCCATTCTGTTATGACCTACAGTTGAATCTGAATTCCATAAGAAATAAAAGACATGTTTTGCCTGCTCACTCATGTTTTCTTTACAAATGGTACATATATTACCAATTCTCCAAGGGTATGCAAACTTTTGAGCACAACTGTTAGTGTAGTAATGATTTAGCGAGTGTAGTAAAGCTGTGTAGTAATGGAGTGATGAGCTTTATAGAGCTGTGTAGTAATGGTATAGGTGTAGTTAGTGTTATAGAGCGGTGTAGTAATGGTATAGGTGTAGTGAGTGTTATAGAGCGGTGTAGTAATGGTATAGGTGTAGTGAGTGTTATAGAGCGGTGTAGTAATGGTATAGGTGTAGTGAGTGTTATAGAGTGGTGTAGTAATGGTATAGGTGTAGTGAGTGTTATAGAGTGGTGTAGTAATGGTATAGGTGTAGTGAGTGTTATAGAGCTGTGTAGTAATGGTATAGGTGTGGTGAGTGTTATAGAGTGGTGTAGTAATGGTATAGGTGTAGTGAGTGTTATAGAGCGGTGTAGTAATGGTATAGGTGTAGTGAGTGTTATAGAGCGGTGTAGTAATGGTATAGGTGTAGTGAGTGTTATAGAGCGGTGTAGTAATGGTATAGGTGTAGTTAGTGTTATAGAGCGGTGTAGTAATGGTATAGGTGTAGTGAGTTTTATACAGTGGTGTAGTAATGGTATAGGTGTAGTGAGTGTTATAGAGTGGTGTAGTAATGGTATAGGTGTAGTGAGTGTTATAGAGTGGTGTAGTAATGGTATAGGTGTGGTGAGTGTTATAGAGTGGTGTAGTAATGGTATAGGTGTGGTGAGTGTTATAGAGTGGTGTAGTAATGGTATAGGTGTGGTGAGTGTTATAGAGTGGTGTAATAATGGTATAGGTGTAGTGAGTGTTATAGAGTGGTGTAGTAATGGTATAGGTGTAGTGAGTGTTATAGAGTGGTGTAGTAATGGTATAGGTGTAGTGAGTTTTATACAGTGGTGTAGTAATGGTATAGGTGTAGTGAGTGTTATAGAGTGGTGTAGTAAAGGTATAGGTGTAGTGAGTTTTATACAGTGGTGTAGTAATGGTATAGGTGTAGTGAGTGTTATAGAGTGGTGTAGTAATGGTATAGGTGTAGTGAGTGTTATAGAGTGGTGTAGTAATGGTATAGGTGTAGTGAGTTTTATACAGTGGTGTAGTAATGGTATAGGTGTAGTGAGTGTTATAGAGTGGTGTAGTAATGGTATAGGTGTAGTGAGTGTTATAGAGTGGTGTAGTAATGGTATAGGTGTGGTGAGTGTTATAGAGTGGTGTAGTAATGGTATAGGTGTGGTGAGTGTTATAGAGTGGTGTAGTAATGGTATAGGTGTGGTGAGTGTTATAGAGTGGTGTAATAATGGTATAGGTGTAGTGAGTGTTATAGAGTGGTGTAGTAATGGTATAGGTGTAGTGAGTGTTATAGAGTGGTGTAGTAATGGTATAGGTGTAGTGAGTTTTATACAGTGGTGTAGTAATGGTATAGGTGTAGTGAGTGTTATAGAGTGGTGTAGTAAAGGTATAGGTGTAGTGAGTTTTATACAGTGGTGTAGTAATGGTATAGGTGTAGTGAGTGTTATAGAGTGGTGTAGTAATGGTATAGGTGTAGTTACTGTTATAGAGCGGTGTAGTAATGGTATAGGTGTAGTTACTGTTATAGAGCGGTGTAGTAATGGTATAGGTGTAGTGAGTGTTATAGAGTGGTGTAGTAATGGTATAGGTGTAGTGAGTGTTATAGAGTGGTGTAGTAATGGTATAGGTGTAGTGAGTTTTATACAGTGGTGTAGTAATGGTATAGGTGTAGTGAGTGTTATAGAGTGGTGTAGTAATGGTATAGGTGTAGTGAGTGTTATAGAGTGGTGTAGTAATGGTATAGGTGTAGTGAGTTTTATACAGTGGTGTAGTAATGGTATAGGTGTAGTGAGTGTTATAGAGTGGTGTAGTAATGGTATAGGTGTAGTGAGTGTTATAGAGTGGTGTAGTAATGGTATAGGTGTAGTTACTGTTATAGAGTGGTGTAGTAATGGTATAGGTGTAGTGAGTGTTATAGAGTGGTGTAGTAATGGTATAGGTGTAGTGAGTGTTATAGAGTGGTGTAGTAATGGCCCAGAGACACCACCACCAGTAGTGAGTGTTATAGAGTGGTGTAGTACATGTATAGGTGTAGTTAGCGGTGTATAGGCGTAGGAACCACTGTAATAGGATGTAGTAGTGAACAGCTGCAGGGCTCACTCTCACCTGTGGGTGGTGGTGTCTCTGGGCTCCCTGCCAGGAATCCCATCTATGGATGCCTCCATGGGGGAGTGGAGAAGGTTCAGACAGGAGGCCAATGACTGGCTGGAGTCTTCTCTAGATACTACACACACATACACACACACACACACACACACACACACACACAAATAAAAAATGCAGACGTTTTTAGTTAAGGTTAAGGGACAACTGGCTAGTGTTTACAGTAATCCTCCCTGGACGATATACATTAGTGTCGGCCAAATGATTTTTTCTAATGTTTCATTAAAGGCTACAAATTGAGGAAACTGTAAAAAATAATAATAATAATAGAAATGCTTGAAATTGGAATTTTCAAAGAAAAATAATAAACAGAAAACAAATATACCCTTTCCAGTCAGAGAACGAGGTGCGGAGTAAAACACACAATGGCGTGTTTGTTAATCTCATTAATACAGAGACAAGACAGATAACTAAGGATCTGACGAGCAGAAATAACCGGGTCTTTAAACCCGGGATATGGATGGCTCAGCTTCAAGGTAAAACTCAATGTGACTCGGCTCTGGAGCTCATAAATTGCTGTGAAACTGCCTGGTTTTTAATAAAAAATGCCAAGCAGGCTCCTGAGAGAGCTAAAATAGGAGCACCCGTGAGTTGATGTGTGTCCATCCCTGTGCGTGTGTGTGTGTAAATTTTCTTACCCACTTACTTTTCTTCCACACACGAGTCTCACTGTGTCTTTGCTTTAAGTGACACAAAATGTGATTTATCAAGTATTTGCAAGGGATTTCACACCAAGGCCTGAACAATTTTTTACATAAAGAAACAACTTTTTATGCATAATAGCTTATTTCCTTTCCACGTGCAGTAAGGAAACCACCCTGGGAGGTTCTGTCTAGGGGATTTGTGCTCAGAGGAGTTTTTCGCGTGCTCGGATGTAACCCCTCCAAAAATAGAGGGACATTAAGATAATTAAGATTGAAGGTAATTCTCCAAGCGGCATAGATGTTGAATGCCTAGAGATACGAATGTCTTGCTTTACTGACTCAGACCTCCCGTTAGATAAGAATCAAGTATGGGGCAAATCTGCCCTGTTAACTCTACTCAAGTCACCCAAGAAACAGATCGTGCTACTTAGGTTTTCACAAAAGGTGAAACCAAATGTTTTATACTTGGCTAAGGCAAAAACACATAGATTCTGGTCTTCAGTTTTAAAGTTTGTGGAAGTGTGTTTTATATGGGGATTTTTATATCTAGGGGTAGGCCAAAAAATATAAATATATACACACACTACCGTTCAAAAGTTTGGGGTCACTTAGAAATGTCCTTGTTTACCATGAAAACATACATGAAATGAGTTCGAATAGGGAATACAGCAAAATAAATAGTAAATATAGCAATGGACAAGGTAAGAAATAATGACTTTTAATTTAAATAATAATTGTGTCCTTCAGACTTTGCCTTCGTCAAAGAATCTTTCTGCCACAACTCATTCCTCGTGGTCGCAAAATACCAGGTCACTCCTTCTTCCTTAAACCGGTAATGCAGTTTGGAGCTGTGCTTTGGGTCATTGTCCTGTTGTAGGAGGACATTGGCTCCAATCAAGTTCCATCCACTGGGTATGGCATGGCATTGCAAAATGGAGTGATAGCTTTCCTTTCTCTAGATCCCTTTTACCCTGCACAAATCTCCCACTTTACCACCACCAACAACATGAGGCTGACATTGGCAGATGGAATCAACCACTCCTCCAGCATCTTTTCATGTGGTCTGCATCTCACAAATGTTCTTCTTTGTGATCCGGACACCGCTAAAGTAGATATGCCTCTACATAACACTTCTTTCCAATCTTCCCTCTGCCCAGTGTCTGTGTTCTTTTGCCCATCTTAATCTTTTCCTTTCATCGGCCAGTCAGAGATATGGCTTTTCCTCTGCAACTAAGCCTAGGATGCCAGTATCCCGGAGTCGTCACTTCACGGCTAACGATGACACTGGTGTTTTGCGGGTACTATTCAAAGAAGCTGCCCATTGAAATGTGTTTCTCGAACTAGACACACTAATGTATTTGTCCTCTTGCTCAGTTGTGCACCGGGGCCTCCCACTCCTCTTTCTATCCTGGTTAGAGCCAGTTTGTGCTGTTCTGTGAAGGGAGTAGTACACAGCGTTGTATGAGATCTTTAGTTTCTTGGCAATTTCTCACATGAAACAGCCTTCATTTCTCAGAGCAAGAATAGTTTCAGAAGAAAGTTATTTGTCTTTTGTCATTTTGAGCCTGTAATCAAACCCATAATTGCTGATGCTCCAGATCCTCAGCTAGTCCAAATAAGGTTTTATTGGTGGTTTAATCGGCACAACAGTTTTCAGTTACATAATTGCAAAAAGGTTTTCTAAAGATCAACCAACCTTTTAAAATGATACACTTGGATTAGTAAATACAATGTGCCATTGAAACACAGGACTGATGGTTGCTGATAATGGGCCTCTGTACGCCTATGTAGATATTTCCTTACAAAAAATAATCTGTTTCCAGCTACAGTATTCATTATAGCTGGAAATGGATGACAGAAATGGATGACAGAAGTGTTGTAAAACCACATCACAAACTACATGTTGTTGCTTTCCTAATGCAGTGAATGATTGAGATAAGAAAACAAGGCCAGCCTCGTAATCATTCATTAAATACGTCAGCCTCATGTTGTTGACTTAAAAGAAAACAAATGCTATTCTTCTCCAGGCTGTCAGTCCAATCCAAGGGACAGCATCTTTAAAAAACCCATACCGCCACAGCTGATCAGCTGATAAGCTGAACAGAAAGAGTAAAACAAGTGCAGTCATTGCAACTGTATTTTTAGATAATTACAGTATGTATGACTGTGTCTATTTATAAAAAGATTAGCTTTGTGACATCATGCCGTGGCCCTAGAGTCCCGACCAAACAGGCAGAAATTCAAAAAAAGATTGTCTTCAGAATAAAAGCTAAGGACACTTCTAATTTACCTCAAACTTTTGAACGATAGTGTATAAAAAGGCCTGTGTGAACTTGGATATACAATCACCTCCAAAACCGAGGCCGCTAATGATAAACACAAGCAGGAAGACTGTAATAAAATCAACAAAACATACAAGTGACATTATTGTATTTTCAAACACTCAAAAGGACACCTCTTTGTATCAGCTGTCAAAGGTTTTGCATTTGATCTTATTGGTCATGACTAATTCTACATGTAGGGATGAGTCTACCGGCCCAGACCGGTACACCCCATAGGGAATAGTGGGCAGTTTAGAATGAGGCTGGTGAATGAATCAGTGTTCGTACGGTGGCGTTGGCGTTGGTCATCGGAGAGATCCAGGTCCAGCATCAGGTCGTCCTCATCCAGTTCAGACGAGCCCAGGTTGTTCAGCACATCCTGAGGACACAGGAAACATCTAGATGAGAGCGCTGGACACATTTCGATGACAAGCCTGATGTCTGGCACTTTGGGAGTCGGGTCCAGATCTGCAGGACTGAACGGATTTAAAACAAAATGTTCGTGCATGTATATCGTCCTCGACAGTACCCTGAATATTATTGTAGTCCGATAAGGCGGGACATTCAAATTAATTGGCGGATCCATCCTGATGACCCAACTTCAACCAGGTCATCTTCAGGAGAGGTCAGCCAACTAATTATACTGAAACTGACTAGTTCAATATGGATCCAGATGAATAAAAAAAAAAAAAACTGTTTTCATCTTCATGATAGATACTATAGGGACACAGTACAGTGCAAGGTCTTAATAACATTAATGTTCTAGGTCACCACACTAGCAGTGACCTTTTCTTTATTGTTACGGTTCATCCAGAGACGTTCTGGAAAGGATCATTAAGGCAGAGGTTATTAAATTCAGCCTCTTAACCTCATAATCAAGGATGTTATCCATTGAAATTTTGAATCCACTAGCCCAGTTACAATATATTTATTAATCTTCATTTCACCCTCTTATTGTTTTTTCTGTTTCAAAGGGATATTCTGCCATCTTGTGGTAAGTGCTGGAACAACAGTTTCTGGTAGAACAATAGAGGAAAACTTATTAGATGGTGGCGATTCACAATAAATGCAGACAAAAAATACACTAGCACTTATTTGTAGATAATTAAATATCTTTTGTAAAGCTTTGCGGAAGGAATAGGTATTCTAAAACTAAAAATGTGCATGAATTAACAGCATAGATTACAGTAGGACAGTGAACCAAATGAGACCGTGAATCAAATGAGACAGCGGATCGTGCTTGGCCAGAATAGTGTTGCTGTCTGGATCTGATTCACACTGGTGTACTCAACTAAACCAAGAAGGGTATCCTGGACAAAGATTAAAACTAGGCTCAGTGGAAAATCTCCACAGAAATAGCATTTTAGTCTTGGAAAGTGCCCCAAAACGTCAAGCTTGTGCCAGCAAAAGAACAGAAACTGCATTAACACAGAGTTCTACGCAAAGCAAAAGACCACTACTAAGGAGGAAATATAGCCATTATGCCCAAATATCATACTCCTCAAATAGTTATTGGAATAAGATGACACTTCTCAAACATTGCTGTTTAATGGCATGCAAGGTATTCATCATTTCAAGGAAAATTAGACTGTTAATGATAACCCCCGGCTGTAGATGAACATTAAAACTGCTTCACTGTGCAAGCGCTGATCACTTCCACAAAGCAATGATATCTGATTAAGTAGATTAATGGACATTAAATATGGACATTAAAAGTGTAGCTCGTTAAATCAAGGACTGATTTCTTCACTGCCACCATCGCGAACATGTTACAGGTGTTCAATTGAGATGATTTAAATGCGCTCACATGCAACCCACGCGAGCCTGCTGATACCGGATCCAACTGCCATCCAAGATTGACCCGATCCGAAGTACAGTATGTCAGAGATGAGGGTTAATCTGATATGAATCATTTCGGATATGTATGATATGATATGCATGTACCAAAATACATCCGAAAGACACAAAAAACCCACTTTAATGCCCCACAGATCCATCAAATTGATTCGACATCCCTGGCAGAAAACGCTAACATCGCAGTGTTTTCATAATGTCAGCCCTAATTTAAACATTGACACGAAAAAGGGAAGGGGTGTCTGTGTGTGGCGGGAAGCGTTCTGTCTTCTGCTAATTTCTTCAATGTTTTTGTTATGTAGCCATTTGCATGAGCACGCACTACCTTACTTATAGACAAATAATTTGTGGATGTCAGAGTAAGCAGGTGATCTATTCTTAACGGTCCTCCAGAGCTGCAGATCTTCCCAAAGTAATTTTTAATTTCTTAACACAGAAAGTCAGCAGTTTTTAATATCTATTGTGATTGTGCTGCACAATATTCAGTTCAATCTCCAATTCCTTTACAGTGGTCCTGCATTTTTGTGACGTATCTCCAGTGGAAACCTGAAAATATTACCTGAAGACTGATGAAACATTGTTGAATTAGGCATATACTATACTATGCATATACTATACTATGCACACATATTTTATATATATACACACACACTACGTTCACTATAATAAGAACTTAAGCTAGACAAAAAGAGACAGGGAGGGGAAGGAGAGCAATGAATGCTGAAAGAACCTGCCCTGAAGCAACTGCAATGCATAGCAAATGTGATTTACGTAAGATATTTATTATATGCCATCAGGGTACTTTCTTCTTTTAATATAGTTTCAGATTACCACCAAAAGCCCGGATACCACGGTCTACCAAGCGTGATCTGACCCGGGTTGACAAGAGAAATACATAATGTTATGTCTGACCCAGTCAGATACCGGATCCCATCTTGTGTAATCGGATTGGGGAATATCCGTGAAGACCTCCAGACAGCAGCAAAGGCGGCCTTTTCAGTAGATCTGCACAACGCTGGTTTAAAGTGCAGACCTGAGACTGAGGCTTTCTAGTGTTGCTTTTTCTATTCGTTTTCTTCAACACATGAAAAATGCTTTTTTCCAGAACACGGACAAGCTTTCCATTGTACCTGGTAGAGTAAGCAGTGAGATTTACAGAATTACGGTATGTGATGATATGGGATTCTTGCACAAAATATTTGGCTACCTCAAACGGGTTAAGATGTCCATAATATAATTTAGATATCGAATAGATATCATGGGAAAGTCTTCACCAGCAAGTGAAAGTCTTCCGCCTATTCGTGTTGAGAAAACCACCATTGTGGATAGTTTGATTTTGTGAAAATTGTTGGTCGCAAACAACTGTGCTTCAAAGAGGAACCCTGGAAAATGTTTAACTTACTAGCTTTTTTTGCATCACATCTACAGTGGGGAGAACAAGTATTTGATACACTGCCGATTTTGCAGGTTTTCCTACTTACAAAGCATGTAGAGGTCTGTAATTTTTATCATTGGTACACTTCAACTGTGAGAGACAGAATCTAAAACTAAAATCAAGAAAATCACATTGTATGATTTTTAAATAACTAATTTGCATTTTATTGCATGACATAAGTATTTGATCACCTACCAACCAGTAAGAATTCCAGCTCTCACAGACCTGTTAGTTTTTCTTTAAGAAGCCCTTCCTGTTCTCCACTCATTACCTGTATTAACTGCATCTGTTTGAACTCTTTACCTGTGTAAAAGACACCTGTCCACACACATTCAAACAGACTCCAACCTCTCCACAATGGCCAAGACCAGAGAGCTGTGTAAGGACATCAGGGATAAAAATGTATACCTGCACAAGGCTGGGATGGGCTACAGGACAACAGGCAAGCAGCTTGGTGAGAAGGCAACAACTGTTGGCGCAATTATTAGAAAATGGAAGAACTTCAAGATGACAGTCAATCTCCCTCAGTCTGGGGCTCAATGCAAGATCTCACCTCGTGGGGCATCAATGATCATGAGGAAGGTGAGGGATCAGCCCAGAACTACACGGCAGGACCCGGTCAATGACCTGAGGAGAGCTGGGACCACAGTCTCAAAGAAAACCATTAGTAACACACTACGCCGTCATGGATTAAAATCCTGCAGCGCACACAAGTCCCCCTGCTCAAGCCAGCGCATGTCCAGGCCCGTCTGAAGTTTGCCAATGAACATCTGGATGTTCCAGAGGAGGACTGGGAGAAGGTCTGATGAGATAAAAATAGAGCTTTTTGGTCTAAACTCCACTCGCCGTGTTTGGAGAAAGGAGGATGAGTACAACCCCAAGAACACCATCCCAACCGTGAAGCATGGAGGTGGAAACATCATTCTTTGGGGATGCTTTTCTGCAAAGGGGAAAGGAAGACTGCACCGTATTGAGGGGAGGATGGATGGGGCCATGTATCGCGAGATCTTGGCCAACAACCCCCTTCCCTCAGTAAGAGCATTGAAGATGGGTCGTGGCTGGGTCTCCCAGCATGACAACGACCCGAAACACACAGCCAGGGCAACTAAGGAGAGGCTCCGTAAGAAGCATCTCAAGGTCCTGGAGTGGCCTAGCCAGTCTCCAGACCTGAACCCAATAGAAAATCTTTGGAGGGAGCTGAAAGTCTGTATTGCCCAGCGACATCCCCGAAACCTGAAGAATCTGGAGAAGGTCTGTATGGAGGAGTGGGCCAAAATCCCTGCTGCAGTGTGTGCAAACCTGGTCAAGAACTACAGGAAATGTATGAGCTCTGTAATTGCAAACAAAGGTTTCTGTACCAAATATTATGTTCTGCTTTTCTGATGTATCAAATACTTATGTCATGCAATAAAATGCAAATTCATTACTTAAAAACCATACAATGTGATTTTCTGGATTTCTGTTTTAGATGGCATCACTCACAGTTGAAGGATACCTATGATAAAAATTACAGACTTCTACATGCTTTGTAAGTGGGAAAACCTGCAAAATCGGCAGTGTATCAAATACTTGTTCTCCCCACTGAATTGCGTTTAACATTTACAATGTGGGTTATACCAAACCTTGAAAGTTGTCTGGGCATAAAGTGATAGTTTCTTTATGCATTGTAATTATTTTTGTTTGACTTCATCAATAGATTACCGATGTAAGAAGCAATTTATTTTCACAATACAAATAATACATTGTCTATATTATTTGTATATTATGTTATCAATTTAAAGTATCAATTGAAATATTTTGCATATTCAATTTATATTTGTATTATTATCCCCAATTTTCTAGGTTTCGGAAATGGTTACCTGCAGTAAGGCCATCTTTAATGCTGAGCTCTGTTATGAACAAAGATCATGCTGAGGGACGTGGGCTTCGTCAACGTTAGTGGAACCCCTTCACCAATATTCTATTATTCACAGGATGTGTCGTCTTCAGCAAATATTTGAACTTTCTAATCAGTGACTACATGGATGACTCTCCAAGACTTCCAGGTCCCATGACGTTTGACTCTCCAAGACTTCCAGGTCCCATGACGTTTGACTCTCCAAGACTTCCAGGTCCCATGACGTTTGCAAAGCAGAGCTCAGTATCATGCATAAGGGGCCAGGAAGGTGGGGATTTTTTTTATATGGTGTCTGCACATATAATAAAAAGATTAGCCCCTTTAACAACAGAAAATGAAGCATCAATTCAGGTCATATTTGTAATACTCGTAAACACAAAGTCAGCGTGCAAACAAGGTTATCCGCATTGTTTGAAGTTTTCTGGCTTTTGGATAATTTCCATGTGCCAAGACCAGATCCGTCACATCCACCTGACCTGGTACGTCCACCTGACCAGACACGTCCACCTGATTTGTCACATCTGCAATTTCAATTAAATGTCTTTGTGAAAACCATATATAGAGCCGAGAATTAAGTGGAAAAATTGTCCAACTTCAGGTTTGCATTCGGGTCATCTAAATGACCTATCATACATGCACCTCATCGCACACAGGTTAAGTTGGTCTGCCGAAAACGCGCCGCTGACAAGGCAGGCGCTCATCGTTTCTTTATCCAGATTGTAGAAAATCTGCGCAAACATCTATCGCCAACCTGGGTTCAGAATGATTCAGTGTCCTGTATCAGCATGGTTGCTGAGTGCAGCGTAGTCACAACACAAAGTGAGCAAGTGGGTGTAGGGCGGAGGGGGGTGCTGGTGAATACCCCCCAGCTAAGACACTGCCTCTGCATCGTCCTTAACTGCTCAGGAAACTACTCAAAAGACGACAGAAAAACACTCCAGAGTCTCACTGGAGCTCCGTTCGTCACACTGGAGAGGGCTTCCTGTAATTCCCACAAAGTTAAAAAGAGACCGGCAAAGAATGGAGACTTAACTGGCAACACGCTCCTACGGCCAGACTCATTGATTTCCCTCAAGAGCACTCAGGGGGAAACTCCAAGCCCAGACTGGAGAGACTTACATTTCATCAATAGCCGCTTCAGTCACACGCGCACAGCATTTCACAGGCTGTCCTTCCTAAGCACCGAAGATGAGCCACCTCAAAAATGTCAAAACAGGTCTCAGTGCGAGGCCTAACTATGTGGTGTGCTTTTGGAATTAGCAATTCGACTGTGCACAAGCGCCAGTCTATGCAGGGATGCGGACTGCGGTGTTCAGACAGGAAGGCGGGTTCAGGGAAAGCTCAGGAAGACCAATTGGCCAGTAAGGTGTGTACATGTTTAGGAGAGGTAGATGTGTGTAGGCTGACCCACGTGTGAACAGGACGATAAAGGAGAGGAAATATATTGGGGTGGCAGTTTATGCAGGGATGTACATTTCAGTGGCCAGACAGGAAAGGGGAAGCATTTGCTTTAAGTGACAAGCAGCAAGCACCTGGGCAATGGCACTGATCTGCAACACCGTTTAAGGATTAGTCTGTTTAATTTAGGGCAGTGCTGTTATCCCCGTGCAAGAGAGTAATCCAGGAGGATGGGCCCATGGACTAAGCCATTTAGTCTGGAACACTAGCTGGGAGCCACCAGCACTGCCATGAAGTCCAGTCCTCTAGTGCAGAAATCTACCAGGCCGTCCTATCCTCTAGTGCAGAAATCTACCAGGCCGTCCTATCCTCTAGTGCAGAAATCCACCAGATCGTCCTGTCATCTAGTGCAGAAATCCACCAGGTCGTCCACTAGTGCAGAAATACACCAGGCTGCCCTGTCCTGTACATCGCTTTACTCTAATGGTGTGTTTAAGTGTAGCATTGTGTATTGATGTACTGAAGTTTATAAATCGGGTGCTTCGAATCCTGAATGATGATTGGCTGATAGCCATGGTATATGAGACCATATACCACATCACATCACCTTTCACTGCACTAACTGCATAGGTAACTGATTTTTAAAAGCAATAAGGTTTCTGAGGGGTTTGTAGTATATTGGCCGTATCGTGCCTTACTGCTTAACTAGTGCATTGAAGGGTAGTGTGTTACGCCCGATTTCCAGTAAATGCTTCAAACTCGTTGCGTTGCGCCGGAAGTCATTCATTGTCAATTTAAGCATTCCGAAAAGGTACAATTCCAATGCGATGCTGCATTGCGGTGCGTTTACTGTAATGCATAGGTTCAATGTTTTCAACTCATGTGGTACAACAGAAGTTCAAGTTCCCAATGAAACTAGTGGTAGATAGAGTGACCATAGCCAACTAGACATTGGGCAGGCAAAATTTGACAATATGCTAAATAAAATAATTACCAACTCAAAAACGTATGAAGTAGATTAGCTTTGTATCAAACTACTGTGCAATGCTAACCATACTACTCTAGCTTTGCTGAATCACCAGCACCAATTTTCCACAGCTAATTATAGTATCACATTCAACTGCACAGATATCCCAACTGTAGCAGCAATCCTGCTCCAGGCGTCATTTTTGCCATTGATGTCCTGGTAGCAATAGGCACTTTGGTCATATAGAGCAGGTTCTCTATACAACCAAAGTGTGTTCCCGTCTGCAAAAATAATCTTGTCCTTCATGCTTCCAACCATATTGCCATGCGAAAGCATATGTGCCTCAAGTAGGAATAAAAAATGCGCAGGACATCTGACGAAAATAAAGTATGCCGAATATTGACGCATTTGGTGGACATCGGGCGTTAAAGTGTGGTGCAGTGTATTAAAGTGTTGCGAGGCGTAGTGTCCCTACCAGGCTTCCCAGCTTGGAAGACGACGAGTTGTTCCTCTTTTTGATCAGCGGGTTACCGTCCGTGGGGCAATGGGGCTCTTTCAGGTTGAGGTGGAGTCCCCTCGGCCCACCCGCCCCCTCCGAGGACGAGCGTAGCCGGCGCTCCATGCGCATCACCTCGTGGTACGGACTGGCGCTGCTGCTGCACATGGACACTGTGGAGGGCGGAGCACAGAGACCCCGCAGCACAACGTAAATCACTCCCGCTTGGGACAAGGAGCCGGGCAGCAACAGAGGTAAGCAGAGAGACAGCAAGTCTGTCCAATGCCACACGGACAAACAACAAGCACGCACACAGACTACATGTTAGAACGAAAACTTCAAAACAAGCAAACAGACAGTAACGCAAGCCGGGAAGCCATCCAGTGTTTTGCAGCAACAGCTTCACTCGTTTTAAGGAAACCAAATTGTTTTAGGTGAGGTATACTCTAATGTAAAAGCATTTTATTCCAGTATAGTGAGGGAATGGGGTTACTTTTACTCATTTGCTGATTTTGGGTTATAGATCTATCACTGAGCACAGGTGTAATTTAAGTGTAAGTATAACTACTTACGTGTTATCACCAATACAAAGTAGCCTAAGCAACAGACAAGACAAAAATAGGCTCAGATCAAAAATGAACAACAAAAGTGAATAATTATGGACAGCCTAACAGAAGCGGTTATCCAGGGCTTTGTCTCGTTCTCAAGGTTCTCACTAAGTCAGTAATCTGCCACACGTTTCTCTTCGATAAGCTTCAATCAGATATGCTTTCAGTTCGCTCGAACGTTGGCTATGTACAAGAACAGGCCGTGCTGGACAACGTTCTTGAACAAACATGTAAGTAAGTTAGCTCCCTTTTGGTGGGTCTGGTCTGAAGCAAAGACAGAGCGGTAAATAACCCAGAACACAGACTCTACAACTGTACACACCTACAGTGCCAGTAAAATGTGTTTGCCACCTTGAAGCGTTTCACATTGTTGTGCCTCAGACTTGCAAAGCGACATAATAATGATTTTAAACCACGTATAAAACACCACACTCCAACATTTGAAGAGGATTTATTTTTATACATTATTGTGAAACAATGTGACTGTGCAGACTAAGTATTGGCACAGTGATAGAATTTCAGTTGTTTCGGGTCTAAAATCGTTGGAAATTAAGTGACAAAATGACCATGGGGTATTTTCATCCATATCAACAATTTGAATAAATAAACATTTTGTACGTAGTCCCCCAATTGAAGGGTACCAAAAGACAATTAGCTTCACATATGTCTCTAATAAGGCAGGTGTGTTTGTCTGCATCATTAGTGCGTGTTCAACCGAGATGCCAATGTCTATTCTTGATAGCAGACAGAACCAGGACCAAAGAGGTGTCAGTGGAAATCAAGTTGGCCATCATGACGCAGATGAATCTAAATAAATTGATTAGGGACATAGCCAAAACAAAATCAACCGTTTGGCACATTAAAAACGACGACTAAAGCTCAGCGACGCTTAGCTCAGCAACTGTATATTTCCCGCAAGACTAAGGAAGACCTCTACAATGGATGACCAAATAATCTTCATAATGAGGAAAAAACTACTAAGAACTGGCAAGTCAGGAACACCCCCCAGGAGGTTGGCATGGATGTGTCAGCCACAACGATCTGCAGATTACTGCGCCAGCCAAACTACAGAGACTGGACCGCAAGATGCAAAAAACACCAGTTAGCCTCAAAAACAGGATGGCCTAAAAAATCCCAGAGCCTGCAGAGTTCGGGAAAAGGGTATTGCGGACAGATGAGAAGAACAGGAACATATACGGGGGTGATGGAAACAGGAAAGTGCGGACAAAAAAAGGGAACTGGCGTATCAACATATCCATGAAGTAAGGTGGAGGGGGTGCTTTGTTCTGGGAACGTATGGCTGCCACTGGAACTGGCCAAATGTCATTTAATTGATGACGTATGTCCTGGCAGCAGCAGTAGGGTGAAAGCTGAATTGTACAGAATCATCTTGTCTGCCCAACCAAGTTCCTCAAAACTCCCTTGACCTCACTACATCTTGCCACAGAAAAATGATCCCATGCATTCGGCTAAAAGCAACAAAGGACTTTCTTTTTTATGCGAATGTCCTTGACTGGCGAAGTCATTCACCCGATCTAAATTAAATTGAGCACGCATTTTACTTGCTGTAGACTGAGGGCAGAAATGCATGGAAACAAACAGGAAGTGAAGACGGCTACAGATCAGTACAGGCAGAACATCACTGGGGAAGTCTCCTGTCTGGGTTGTGGGTTTCATTATGTTTAATCATAGTATCCATCCCTCCCTCCCAGGAGGCCTTTCACATCTACCCAGAGTGGTATTGTAAATAAGGACTTGCTCTTAATTGACTTGTCTGGTAAAACAGGTTAAAACAATAACATCCAAGGCCACAGAAATCTTTTCATTACCCATCTCCCTGGACTGTGTCTTTCCATATCAGGTCTTTTGCAAGAGGTCAAGTGTTAAACACCCGACAGAGGAAACGTACAGAAACATCCAGATGTATCCTGAAATGAAATCAATTAACTTTTGATTTTGAAGGAAATTGGTTACACCTGAGCTCATTTAGGACGACAACAGAGATGGATAACAACAGACTTTTCCAGTTAGAATATTTAAGTTTGGCATTTAAGTTTTAAATACGTAATTGAATTAAAGAACAAAAATAATTAAACAAATGTGTGGAGTATGGTTGTAGGTACGTGGTAGTCCTCATTTAAAAATGCACGACACACTGTGGCACTAACACAACAAAATGTAAAATAGTCAGGGGGGTGCAGACCTTCTGTAGGCGCAGAGACTTTTTGAACTTGTCATTCAGTACAACAAAAGATCTGTTCGACAAAACAACCCAGAGCGGAAAACGATTCCCTGAAAGCTCAGCTCGGGTTGGACAGGATTGGGGTTGGAGTGAATACCTACAGGACAATGGTTCTTCTGGAACAGGGCCAAACTAAAACCTACCTTGCCTAAGGAAACTGCAGCTTATTAATACAGGCTACCTACCATTCTTATGAAGGGCATCCCACTGTAGTAAATTCCAGCACATAGAACTAAAACAGTGCTGCCCAACACTCTACTCAGACAATCTGACTGTAACTCCTGATTCACTCATTGCCCACCAACGAGCATTTCAAGCATAACCTTCATCTACACTGTAAAGTTCAACAAAGGAACAGGATGCAACGTGTATACACACGGGTCGAAACACCTACAAATCAACTTACAAGGAGCTTACAACAAAAACAACGTCCCCCTCTCTGGTCTATAAACGAAACGATCACGCTGAGGCTGATCAGCGCCGTGCGTGTTAATGTATCGACTCATTCAGTTGTTACCTGTGTGGGGTTTCCGCAGCCGGCACGGCCTGGGCTCATGTCTCCCACAGTAGGCTCCTTTCCCCAGCTCCTGGAGGAGCAGTGCGTTCCTGGACCTCCTCTCAGACTGCTCCGGATTGGAATGGTAGCCTTTACCACGCACCGGACCCGCCTCGCTCTCACTGGTTTCAGTCAGGTCTGGTCCGGCGTCCTCCCCCTCCGCCGCCACCACCGCCACCACCGCTACCGCCGTCGCCGCTTCATCCTCATCCTTAACCTCGTCCTTCTCTTCCTGCAATTGTTGTTTTTGTGTTTCTGGTGTTGCAGCTGCTGCCGGCTCTGGGACAGGAAGAGGGATCGCAGTCTCACACTCGGTGGTGTTAGTTATGCTGGTGTCCGGCAGTAGGGGCTTGTCCGTGGCCGCCTGGGCTGGAGTGAAGAACACCTGGGAGGTGGAGACGACGTGCCGGAAGTCTTCCAGGGGCGCGGCCGGGACCGGGCTGGGCAGCGCCTCCACCTCGGACACCGAGTCCTCCGTGATCGGGACGTTGAACTCGGAGGGGGTGAGGGCGGCGGTGCGGTCGTCCGACAGGATGGGCGACTGCAGGGAGCTCTCCCCCAGCAGCTCTCCCGGCCACGAGCCCGGGGTGCCGCCGGACGTCGGGGGCTCCACGCTGACCTCCGGCGCCAGGCACTGCTCCGGGTCCTTGGAGAGACGGTGGTGCGAAGAGAAGGACTTGGGAAGCAGCGGTTTCCTCTGCCTGGACGTACGCTTGCTGCCTGCGCTGTAGTCGTCCATGAACCCGGAGTCGTCGCCCTCGTTGCTGTAGCCTGAGCTGATGCAGTTGATGAACACGTTCCGGTTGGCCGCGGACGCCGCCTTCTCGAAATCCCCAGTCTGCGAGCGGGAGATCTTCTTCTGCCGGTGGCCCCCGAAACCGAATGAGTGGCGTGTCTTGGCCCGTGGCGGCGCGGCGTTGTCACCAAGCGAGCCCGGTGGAGGATCGTCTTGGCCACCGTCGCCACCGCCCTGGACCGGGTCCGCCGGGGGCGTCTGGACTCGGGGCGGCGCGCTGTTCCTCTTGCTGCTGAAGCTGATGGAGGGCGTGCGGAACAGGCTCCGCCTCTTGCCCGTGCTGCTGCTGCTGGAGTTGGTGCTGGAGGGGGACGAGGTGTGGACGCCATTCCCCACGCCCCCGGAGGACGGGGAAGACGGCAGGGAGTCCTGCCTCTTGCTGGCGCTCCGCCTGAAGATGGGCAGTCTGGAGACGAGCGTGGAGCGCCGTGAGCCCGAGTCGCCCATCGAGGTGCCGCAGCGGTCGGTCGCGCTGCAACAGAAAACAGAACGCAGTCAGCAAGGTTCAGTGGCCTAAGCAGCTGCCCCCGGCGCACGTGCACTGCCGCAGCGCGGGTTCAAATCCAGCCCACTGCCCTTTTCTGTCCAATGAAGCATTAAAACAACAGACATTTTTTATAATACACCAGGAACCGAAACACCATAGATCTGGAGGCACACTGCCCAGTCAGTTTTCCAAAAGGTGAATACGGAACAGGTCTTTTGGGGAGATTAACCACACAGTACTGCTGCAAACAAAGACCCTGCACACTGTACGCTGCCCTCATCCTAAGAACTGAAACATGAAACCACACGGGTTCAGCTAATGTGGAGGGACTAGCTAGTTTCTGCCTGAGGGCCGGAGCCAATAAGAGTGAAGTTCATTGGGAGGGGTCCACATCGTAACTTTGAACGCCAACGCTAGTTCGCAAACTAGATCCCTCCATACAGACACCCCACCAATATGTAAAGCTCCTTCATTCATGAACGTAAAATGTATTTATGAACCTTTGGACTGCCAGTGTATTGTTACATCCTGCTCAGTTTAACATTAAACAAGTATTTATTTATAGAAAGATTATTGTTGGCGTACTTTTAAAGCCTTTACGTAACCAAGGCGAAAGCCAGTCTTGTCTTGAGCCTTGGCACTTGTGCTTCAGCCGATTGTAAAGCTGAAAGGTGAGACACTCTCCAGAGTCTGTTTGAACAAAGGCCGGACCCGGATCTCCTATACGGGCTGCCTCGTGTTTTCCTCTATGGCGGTTCTGTATAAGCCTAAACATTGGATCAGAATATGCCCTCATGTAAAAACAAACTACAGCCACAGACGTTTTGTAAAGATTAAGAGGTTTCGGTGATGTGTGATGAATGCTTTTTAATCAGGACCTAGTTACATCTCTTTATGAGGTTCTTTACAGCATTATTTAGTTCCTCGTTGCAAAAAGGATGCATGTTTTTCGTTTCTGTTTATTCTGTACAGGCTTCCTCATTTCTACTCTCCTTCAGGTTATTACTGTGCATTAACTACAATGCTTGGATCTATCTAGAGATTAGCTAAATAATTGTTACTGCTATTATTTCACAGTGACTACATTAAACTATATTTGCCTTGCACTTACAAAAGAGATTGAATTGCTTTTTTGAATAAATGTCTACATAGAAAAAAAATTATCCAAACATGGCATATCGCTTGAGTAGCTCAAGTTGCTGCACACATTTCAACAACTTCTTGGTTAAACGTAATTGACTATTTTGACATCCCAAACCAGAAGGGGCAGAGAGTGACTGATTATCAATCGTCTGACATTTTACATTCCAGCAAACATCCTTATCGTAAAGCACAGAGACCGACAACCTCTAATGTGTCACTGATTCACAAGTGTGGCAAGGCCCCAAAGAAAAGCTTTCACCCAAGGACTGCAGGTCTGTTTTAGTTCTGAGTTATAGAACAGACCACAGCAATGTCTAATGAGCCTGCCTATCCAAGACCCAACACCACCCTGGGTATCGCCAGCACCCTAAAGTCCACTTCAACACAAGTTAGAGGTAAATAACCTTGTCTACAAAAAACAAAAGCTACAGGACTTTGATAGTATCTGCCTAATGTATTTTATTTCAAATGTAATTAGCCACCTAACAAACAATGTTAATATACCACACAAGCCCTTCATACCGCTGCATGCATACGCAATTTCAACATCAGCATGCTTAAAGCAGACACAGAGAAAAACTGAAAGAGCCTGTCCTGAACCAACTGCAATGCTTTGCAAAAGCAAGCAAGTTTATTTATAAAGCACAATTCATACATCGAAGCAATTCAATGTGCTTTACAAAGAAATATATATGAAAGTACAATAACATAAAAGCAAATACTGAAATGAAAACATCAAAGCAAATGAATGTCATAATAATAATAAATACAATAAGAAAACATATAAAGATAAAAAATGGGATAAAAACATAGGAAGCTATAAGGCTAAACAGTGTGGTTAAGTTTAAGTGCTCAGTCATAGGCACGTGAGAAGAGAAGTGTTTTTAACCTGGATTTAAAAATATATACGTTTGGGGCACATCTAAGATCTTCTGGTAGTTTATTCCAGTTTTGTACAGCATAAGTGCTGAACGCAGCTTCTCCATGTTTAGTTTGGACTCTGGACTCTACTAGCTGACCTGTGTTCATGGATCTAAGAGCCCTGCTCGGTTTATATTCTGTAAACATATCAGAAATGTATTCGGGTCCTAAACCATTCAGAGATTTAGAAACTAAAAGCACCACTTCGAAATCTATTCTGTAACTGACTGGAAGCCAATGCAAAGATTTAAGAACAGGAGTGATGTGCTCTGTTCTCTTGGTCCTGGTTAACATTCTAGCAGCAGCATTCTGAATGAACTGCGGTTGTTTTACAGCCTTTTTCTGGAGTCCAGTTAAGAGGCCATTACAGTAGTCAACCCTTCTAGAGATAAAAGCATGGATGTGCTTCTCTTGGTCTTTTTGGGAAACCAAGCCTTTGATTCTGGCTATATTTTTTAGATGATAGAAGGCTGTTTTGGTGACCGCTTTGATATGACTGTTAAGTGTGAGTTCTGAGTCTATCAAAACACCAAGATTACGCATTTGGTCCCTGGTTTTAAGGGCCCGAGAATCCAGCTCTTTACTAATACTTGATCTTTTATTTTTGTTACCAAACACAATAATATCAGTTTTATCTTGGTTCAATTGTGGACAAAAGCAATATACACCGCACATTTATTAAATCATTTGGATATTTTTCCATTAAATACTATTTCACATTATCGCACAGACCCAAGATCCGTGGCCACTGAGCGTGTCTCAAACCAAGATCTGAAGGTCTAAAACACAATGTCAAATCTGACTGGGTCGTATAAAGCAACGGACTTCGGGTTATTGGAATTATGTATAGCTGTGAAGAACTCTATTCCATATTCCCTAAATAGTAACTTTTTTATTTTTTCTCTGAAGGGGAATAGGGTCCCACTTGGGATGGAGCCATGACCAGTCCATTCAGCCCCTATCCAGATGGCTTGATATGCTGCTTCTTTGTGGCCCAGGTCCGACCAGTTATGCAACGTATTGCCTTTCAAACATCTTAGCCCAGCTCACGATTCATTACTCACAGGGCTATATAGTTCTTCCCTTCTTTGAAGAACACAGTTATGTAAAAGGCTGTGCCCGCGATGGGTGTAGCCTGAATAACAACAACTTACACGCAACAACAATAAAGAATCAATTAGAAACAACCGCTTTGTCCTCATGGAATGCATGAGATGCGTCATCTAAACTACAATACTAATTAGGAACATCATCTCAATTCCTACTTTTCAAAAGCAATGCAATCCGGTGCTTGTTTAGATAGGTAAAGTAAGCTGCTTCAGTTCCTGGGGCTGAGCGGCTGGGGAAAGGATTTGTATGACAGAAACGACCCGAGATCCAAACCCCGCCCTCTACCGATCAGGTACTAAAGCAGGTAGCTACGTTATATATCCTTGAAAACTAAATCCCTTCCATAGAAAGCCAATGAGACGCTATGACTTGTAGGCTAACTGGCTTGCCAGTTGTTGTATGGCCACTGCCAAGTGAATTAACGACTTTAGCCTAAGCGACTACAGTAGGTAGTTACATTACTGTACATGTACTATACTTTATGGTTGTCTTGATAACTACTGTAGATGTAAATATTCATGAACGTCAGTTATGGAATTGTCGCCTATCCAGATACAGCTTTATAAATGGCTAACTACGTTAGCTTTAATCTCTGCATAGCAGGCTACAATACTACAGTACTGTAACTGTACAGAGTAGCTAGATCTGTGAAACATCAACATGTCGAATCTCTGCATGCTAATATCCTGTCATGATCTGAATGTAATTCATTGCAACCATTAAGACATGCCATAGTCTGGGCAGATATTCAGAACAAATACTGCCAAAATAGTAAGAACAAAGCAACAGACTGAATGAAACAATAACTGTTCGTTGTTTTAGCTGACAAGCAAGGTGCATGTGTAAGCGCTCCAGCCCCGGTGAAGACGCCGCAGCTAGCAAGCTAGCTAGCTAGCTACCAAATACAACCGAGATTTTTTCTACCTTCAGATGAATTCCAACGTTCAGTCCGCTCCTTCAAGTGACGAGAATCCAAGTCAACCTCTAGCAATTAAATATTGAGGTAACCATGGCGTGCAACCACGTAAAAATTTACAAAAACAAGAAAATTATCAATAATCTATCGTACAAATGCACCTCAATGACGTGGAATCTCTTCCTTCCTCTCTTCCGTATTTTCACGAGCGTGGATGACGTGCTCCTCACACCTCCTGCCCTGGCGACTAGCAGCATCCTCACGGAACAGGTGATGCTGCTGGTCCAATGGGTGGTCTGGTGATGCTGGCAAGCAACAATCGTCTATGGCCAGTAAAAAAAAAAAATCTAATTATCAAAAGCACTGATGGCGAATTTGACCTTGCGAAATTTTCAAAGTGCAAGAATATACAAAACGGTGTGTAGGGCTATATCAGAAAAATACATTGAAAGGATGTTAAATCTTATTTTACATTTTGTTACTTATGGATCTTGTACCATGATTGCAGGAGGGCCTGGAAGGACTATCCATGGGCGCAGACAGAAGTATCTGTAAAGATTATGTATGGAGGGATGATATAAAGTCCCTTCCAAAGAGTTCTCCGGTGTCATAAAAACTATAGAAGGCTCCATGCCATGATCCTTGCCCGGACAGGTGTACACAATACTGAAAGCAAGGGTGCCAGGGACTTTGGGGAAATTAATAATTTGGGGCATGTGTTGTTTCAGTGTATTCCATAGAATAATTAATGAAGTACAATATAAAATATTATTTCCATATTCTGGGATAATTACAATATGGTACTTAACCTGTTTATTAAATCCAGCCATTTTTAGAGGAATGTTTGTTTCATTGAACATGAAAGTGGGGAGAGGTTTTTCAGCTGAACGAGCAGTAGGTATGATTCAAACTCACGCTGCAGCATTATGTGAATTGAAGGCAGTTGCTTAGACAGCTGTACACCCAAGGACCACATCTTTATCAAGGGTGACCATCATTTCAGGTGACTGTGTATGTACACAAATATCATCTGACAGTGCTATTTGTCTACAAAGGCATCACAGCGTGAGTGCTAAACAAGGATCTGTCCATAAAACCTTATCCATGAGAACATAAACGTCAAAACTGACCCTTGATCTGCACTCTTGCTTCATTGACTCTTTCAGTATCAAGCCCCCTCATCCAGGCTTCCTAGTATTTCACAAGACCTCAGGAATCCTAAATAATAACTGTGACAGAAATATCTTCTAGGGTCCTTTAGCAGTAATACTTCAGGAACACAACATCCTTTTTCCCCTTTTCAGTAGAAGTGACATGTTCTGCAGGAATAACACAAATCCTCCCAAAATCTGAAATGTACCTGGATTTGCAGGCTCGTTCCAATTCCTCCGAGCAGGATTACTCCAATCCCACAAAAGTCTTCTAGGAAGTGTTGCCTTTGCTAAGCAATGCGGTTGAACTGTTGAACTTTTTCCAAGGATGGAGGTGGTATAATCAATAAAATATGGCCAAAATGCAACATCCACATTCACCCACAGCTACATGAATCGCCCAACGCAAACAGAATCATTAAGTTCCATTTCATAAGGTCGATGACCCAACCACTGTGGGGCTTATGACCAACGACAAAGATTTCACCTACAGGGAAGAGGTGAGCAAAATGGCATTTTGGTGCAATGAAAACCTCCTCACCATGGCGGTCAGCATAACAAGGATGACTGTTGACATTAGGAAGCGGCCAGTTGGAACATAGCCCAGTCCACACCATTAAGGCGTCAGTAGACTGCTGGGTCCGCATAAGAGGACTTGCCTTGGTCCATCAGTAACACCAGGCCCGACAAAACACGAAGGTCACTAAAGACATTTGGAAGGCCACCATGGATGCGGTCAAAATACTACCGCGGCACCACAGAACACAATCCTATAGCAGGTCGAGTCACGGCCTGGTATGGGAATGGCTCCGCACACAAACCAGGGCCCTCCACCTGGGGGCGCCTAAGGTCCAGCTACTTACAGGGGGCCATAATTACTCCAAGGGGCTACAGCTGTTTGTTGTCTTAACGTGACTTTCTACCATTGTCCAGTTGAAATCGGAGGATTCGACAGGCCGTTCTGCAGCGATGGCCAGGGTCAATCCAGCCCGATTGCTGAAGCGTGCCTTCAAATCTGGCCCACTGTGCTTTCAGCAAAAAACCTCTCCATCTTCACCTACCATCTCTATTGGTAAAGCATTCTCATGGAATTTTCAGGTTAAAATCACTCACTTTACAGGAATGTTACAATCTTGCCCATAAATTCTCAGGAGTACAAATGGCTTAAAACATACTATAGTTTATTTCATACAAATTCCAATACAGCAAATAAAATTTAAAAAAAAGCGCAGTATTTAAAGAATGACGTCCATTAAAGCATTCCACTCACAAAAAGCCAACATCACGTACCCCATCACTTGGAGCAGGAGAATACAACAGGCCTACATCCTGCAGTCTATGTTATATTGCACACCAATTCATACAGACCTGCACAGCCATAAATGCTACTGTTTAAAGTGCTAGCCTAAACCAATCAGACGGAGTGTCTGCAGAATATTTGGTTTAACATACTACTGAAAGCCATATCATTCCCTTTCCTAAAAATCAGCAATGTGGCATGAATACACACACACACGGTAAGTACACCCCTTTACCATAACATCTAACATAAACAGCTGCTGTGGCCACCAGTGAGATGACCCAAGATTAGCAAATGTACACAAACACCAGAGACATTCGGTTGTTTGTTCAGCAAATAATACTACTACTACTACATTCTGTGATTGGTAAAACAGCCCCAAAACCTGTTAAGTGCATAGACTTTCAAAAGGTGTTTCAGTTATTTTTAAAACAGTACAGGTTGGTGTGCAGAAGTGCCGTGATGTGAATTATGCGCACCAAATCGTGAAGCAGACAGAAAACACATTGAATACTACAGATTATGTGGTTCCTCAATTACCTTACATAACTCAGACAAGCAGACCATTTAAATAATGCTACACATTATATTCTAGAATACTCAACACGTATGGACTCAACACCAAAAAACCCCCAGGAGGGGTGTTTTAAAATGATCCCTTGATAAATAGCCAGACGTGATTACATGTAGTACCAATTAATGTTCCACCCATTGCTAATAATCTCTCACCTTTGTAAATAGCCTTAAGCTTTTATGAAAACCTTGTTGCATATGCAGCTTTTGACTAATCACAATGTACATACATAAAGGTAAAATTTCAAATAATTTCAGTTTATTATTGACACAAACAATCTTAAAAGCAGAGATATCACAGAATGATAAAGTAATTAATTAACAGAAGCTGCAAAGCAAAGTCAAGTCGTGTTCAGAGGAGAAAGGTATAGTTTTAAAGGTTTTCCAGGGCTGACAGGAGGTAGGTAGCTTAAAGGCCAGTGGGCCACAAACCTGAGAAACCACGCCAATTATCCTCAACCTCAAGAGAAAAAATAAAATAAAAAATACAGGCAAATAGAGACCTATGTGGGTAGCCAGAAGTAACCAAGGGTTTGTTCAGTACGGTCAAACATTCAGAACGAGATTGAAGTAATGCATACAACCAAAAAGATTGCCATTACGAGGATGTTTCAAGTCAGTTTACACAATACATGTCAACTGGAACATTCTGGAACTTTGCACCCGCCTGAACAGTCCTGTGTTGTGCCCTAGAACCCTGTGATGTCCCAGCTAACTCACAGGAGCCAATCCACATCTCCAATGTATGTTCTGAACGCTCGTCTAACATGTTGTGTAGTGAGAACCAGCCATGCTTCTGAAGTTTCACATCAGTTATAAAAAACTAAAACAAAAAACAGTTGCAGAGACAACAGTGTGAGGACAAAATTAACAATGTTCATGATCAACAAGTCATATTAGTGTGTCTCATTCGAACTTGAGAACAGCGTTCGTTCACTCCCAACTAATGGGCATCTCAACTTAAAATTCCACCCTGAACGTGAATGTTTAGTGTTACAATTCAAGACAAATGTGCACTGAAGTAGTGTTTAGTGATCAGGTAGTGGGATTGTGCAAAAACAGCATGCTTGTGTATCTTTATTTGTAAACGCAACCTATAAAAATAAAAACTTGTGCCCAAATCAAATTCTGTGTAGCTGGGTAGTTTTGACCGTGAATTCAGACAAACAAAAGTGATTAGGTACACGTTTAGTCTTTTTCCCGAGGCGTTCAGCAATGGAGGGGAGCCTGTGGCTTACACTGGGGAGCGATGACTGACCTCGTTGATGTGCACAGTTATTTGACTGATTAAAGCGTTCGCTAGAAACCCTTTTTATCATGAAAGGCACAGAGGCTTGGAAGCAGCAGCAAAGCTCCTCGGGCTTCTCTTGGCTACGTTTTACTGGTGTTGTAGTGCTACTTAAAAAGGTGATTTATTAAAACAAATAAATGGCATGACGATTAGCTGAAATGGTGCATACACATATACACACGCACACAAAAATCACTACAAAAATATACCTGACTGAAAACAGAGACACAAAGTTGAGAGCAAGCGAGAGACTTTGGCGTGTGGAAGGCCCAAAACCTCACATGTAGGACAGCCGCTTCGCTGTAATGAACTCCTCAAGATGAACCCTGCCACTACCCATCAGACCAAAGGCGGGGTACATGGTACCGGAGCAGTCCACCTGCCGCTCGTAAAGGCACCTCATGGTGTCTGCGTCGTAGAAGTAGACCCGGCCCGCCTCGTAGTCCAGGCACACGCCGATGCGCTGGGGCATGGGCAGAACCCGGTCGCCGACGACAGAGGAGGCTTTCGGGATGAACACCTTGCCCATGCCCACAGTGAGCAGAGTGAAGGGCTGGGAAAGCTCGTAGCACGTGTCCTCGCTGCCACTGTCATGCCCACTGTCATGATCGTACCTGGAGTCGGGAGGCAGGAAACAAAGCAGGTTAGTAACCTTCCCAATGCCTCATCCAATTCATCCGGATCACTTTTATTCACCCAGAACATTCACACACACGGAACTGTACTTCATGTGAAACAGTCATACATTTGAATACAAAAAAACCCACAGGTTTAGAGGTGACATTCATTTAATGAACAATAAACTGTGTGGCGAGCATGAAATTAAAGGACAAGCTGTGAAAGGATGAGCTGTGAGAATATTTCCTATACATTAACTTACAGCTGATGTGCGTATTTACAGCCCCCTCTACATCGTATGTGAATTAATCTAGAGCTATAAGAGACCAGCAGAGTTATGGGAGTAAAATGCAGCCATTTATTTATCAGTAAATAAACTAAGCAGAACCAGCTAATTCATTGGTATATTTATGAGGCTCATTTTCATCAGTAAGCAGCTTATGATACAAAACCCTTGCCATCAACTACACGACAAAAGGGACAGTCCAAATATTACCCAATAAGGCTTTTCAAACAAAGAGGCGGGGTTCACCTTGGGCTGCTCGTATCCCGAGGGTTATGGAACCACTCCAGCAGCTTGGAGTCCGAGGCCACGCCCACCTTGACCAGGTAGGAGTGGGGCTCCACCCGGAAGGCCCAGTAGTGTCTGCCCTGAGAGATGCCCGTGTCACTGATGATGTAGTCCAGGCTGATGTAGCTGCCCGTCTGCACGCGGTCCGCGCCCAGCAGGAAGGTCATGCCGGCCACGCATTCCACCGAGTCGCGCCTCTTGTTCAGTACCAGGCGCTCAGAGCTGAAGCCACACTTGTCATTGAACAGGAAGCCGAACGCTACAGGAAGACAGGAGCAGGGATACACAAGGAACTGAGTCAGATAGGATTTCCTGTTCTCACTCATTGGCACTGTGAGAAGGTGGACTTCAACTGCCACACGAGGGCACCATTGTAAAGACCTTCAAAGAACAGACTCGGCCCAATTAAAATAGAGCACGCAAACAAATCACTTATTTCCGTTATTATAAACACATTTCAGGCTACACATGCTCGCTCAAGCTGTATGTAAATTAACGCCAATGGCCACAATAACTATACACTTATCCAATAAGAATTATGCCTGTGTGTTGAACCGTTATATTGTCTGTATGCAATGGGAGACTGGGTCATTTGTATTTATTCATGAAGGTACTCAACAACAACAACAAAAAAAGCATTTGAATAGCCATTTACGCCCATAGTCTTTAATTCAAATCATCGTAAAGAAAAGCTTAAATGGAAAAACAGATTGTTATAGAGTAGATTATAGAAGTCTACGCCTTTGCCGACTTGATTTGATAGGAGGCGCGTTGTAGCTACAGTAACGTTGGCCCGTTTGCAAGGTGGTGACCCAGAATTCCACCCCATTACTAACGCACAGCACATCGCAGTGCTACACCTCCCAGTCTGGAGACAGGAATGCGGGATTTCCTTCCCAGTGGGCCGAGCGCCCGACAGCAGCTCACTGCACACCAACGAGGCAGGGACACCAGAAACCAAACCAAATCCTGACAATCAGCCGTTGTCCTCATGCATATGGGAGGCCAGTGGGATGGGGGTTCCTCTATCCAGTTTAAATGACGGCTGAGGAATTCAAGCGACGCCGCCCCTACAATGCGCCGGCGCCGGCAGGAGACGGTGAACCAGAGATCTTAAGCACCGGAAGAGGGAGTGAACCGACGTACGGTTACTCCACGCCACGTCGCAATGCCGCACAATCAATCTGAAACAGCGCAGTCAACAGTTGAGATGTCTGAAATTGGAATGAATAACAGTCGCAGGCTTAAAACTGTCAGCTGTATGTTATCCACCAGTTCCCTGAAAAGCATCCAGCAATCTGCCCATTTGTAATCTT
Organism: Esox lucius; assembly: GCF_011004845.1. Classification (NCBI taxonomy): domain Eukaryota; kingdom Metazoa; phylum Chordata; class Actinopteri; order Esociformes; family Esocidae; genus Esox; species Esox lucius. The sequence continues at coordinate 32,725,867 of NC_047581.1, read as the reverse complement.
CAGTGGATCTGGCTGCTAAATACCCTGACAGACTTGGTAAGAGAGGATTTAAACAAGCTTATCTTCCGCTCTGAAGCCCAACAGAGGTGGGATGCAGTCTAACAAAGGAATACCACTGGTAATTTCATTAGGAAACTTGACTTCCAGATCAACTTCTAGCGTAGCCGTCAGAGAGCCCACGTGTGAGTGTGCGTTTGTTTGCGGGGGGGGCCTACCTGGGGCAGGGGGTGTGTGGAAAGTCACCTCCGCACTGTAGGGGCTGAACAAGGAGTTTCGGCAGCAGCGCACCCGGAACGCGTACAGGCTGTCGGCCTCCAGGTCACACACCACGGCACTGGAGCCATACACCCGGTCGGTGAGGAGCCAGCGGCTGCCTCCCTCCTCGTCCGGCTCGGCGCCCAGCCGCCGGTACTCCAACACCTGGTGGTCCGTGGCCAAGGCGTCCTCGGCCAGCTGCCAGCACAGCAGGCCCTCGTTGTAGACGCGACTGCGGGACAGGTCGATGATGGGAGGCTCGGGGACTGGGGAGACACAAGTGGCAAATATTAACATCCTCTTCACTCCATGATTGTACTGTCATTCACAGCACTGCCTTTATCAGCATAGTGTCATGATGGAACCAGTACATCAGAATGTAGTTAACACATCGATGTTGTCTGAAACAGACTAACTAAACCAAAACAAGAACAAAATACAGTACTGGTTATGACAAACTATCTGGACGTCCAAAAAGCTAATAAGTAGTCTAAAAGATGATGATTAAAACAGGATGACTGCCTTTAGACAAGCGGCCCAGTTCTGGTCATTTGACCAATTAGACCCGTAATGAAGCATAATTGATGCGAGAAGGTCAGATGCGATTAGTGGTCCTGTATCAAGACTGAACTCGGCAGAGCCAATGGCTAGTTGGAGTGAGAAGCTCTTTCACATTGCCAGTAAAAGACCTTCCCATTCCCTGCCCTCCCGCTGTACCTCAGAGCTTCCCACCAGAAACGGCACCAACCGGGTCAGGGGTAAAGAGGGGGCAGGCAGGGGAGAGGAGCGGGTGGGGGCTGCCAAGGTCCACGGGTACCGGTCCGAGCCGCCACGGCGAGAAACAGCCCATTGATCAGGCGGCGTACGGGACGTTCCGCCAAATAACGGCGCACATCTCCTTGCTGCTCAGTGGCCAATGACATCACACCATACTGCAGCAGATGGGGGGGGGGCCTCAAACAAGCCCGTTTCAAGAAGCGGGACACAGAAATACGCAGCTGGTGTGACCGTAGACAGCAGAATGTCCGGCTCGCGAAACACGCTGGAATGTGGACGCACAATTTACTGAAGTCACGACAACGTCACACTACTGACATGGGCATCATTCATCTGAAAAGACGGGGAAACATGGAATCAATCCGGCAGAGATTTTCTAAGTCAGCACGCTGGTCTGTCCGTTAGGTACAACACACAACGCTGCTTACCTTTTTTATCAGCCTAACATTTTCCATGAATCCAACAGTTTAGCCGAGTTATTCGCGTGGTGCTGCAGGCAACATGCGTTGTTTTCCACATACAGTGTGGCCTGACAGCCGACCCAACCCACAGGCACCACCGCACTTTAACGGTCAGGGCTGATGGACGCGTGGAATCGGAGGAGACCGCGCTGAATCGGCTGCATTCTTCCACGTCAGTTCAATTACAGGCGCGCATTAACCCTGTGTGCTTCCTCCCCTCTGAGTGCATCATCAGGATACTGTCTCTCCACTGCCATTTAGACTAACCTCAAATCAACAGACCTCTTCCTGAGGGTTTTCCAGCAACTGCTGGCAACCAAGGAGAGGAGCATTCTAGAAGGATAACCATCTCCGCAGCTCTCCACCAACCAGGCCTTTACGGTAGAGTGGCCAGACAGAAGTCACTTCTAAGCTGGCTGTCGTGTGCCTTTTACTGAGATTTTAGCCAAAAGACACCTAGAGGCTCAAGCCTTGGGAAACACACAACGCAGTGAAATGTTTTTGCAATGTTGGACAGAGTCTCTACCCTGTCCCAGCACATTTTGGTGCATGTCAAAAACAACCCTGACATAATCCTGGTGGTGGGGGCGTTGCAGGCCTCTCCTCCGATCTTGTCAAGTTTGAGAGAACGGCCAAGCCGTGCCGCCAGGGCTAACAGACGCATTCCCATGTAACGCAGAATTTACCGCTGTCCTGAGAGATAAGCTACAAAGCAGGATCAATTAATTATGAACAAAGTAAACATTTCAGTATCACATAACCAAGCTAGCTTCAATAAGAAATAACTGCCGTTTTTGATTAAATAAAAGGCTAACATTTTCATTTTGGTTGGGTCAATTAGAAGACCGGTCAATGGCAAGGTGTACAAGCAGAACCCTTGGTGGGCCATAATACATCCGGCAGGAGGAGACCACAGACCCAAGGGTATTAATGGAATGGGAACCAGGTTGGAACCCATTCTACGGGCACAATGAGGCAGACAGAAGCCTGTAAATAAACAGTTCACTTCCTTGTTAGTGCTTCCCCATATTGATATGCACGTCAAATCAGTTCCTACTATAATAATCATATGCAGGCTGCCGATGGTTGACCTTTATCCAATTGGGGTAAACTGACAAGATTACACAAGGCAGTAAACCAAAAATACTCTACGGTGGTACCTGGAACACTCCCCACACTAAAATCCCAGGGAGTATATCAGGACTGTAAACGGCTTATTTAATTAAAGAGCCTCTGGTTAGCAGCGTGCTACCAGAGATGAACCCAGGCCCAGGCGAAAGTGACCGGACAGTTTCAGGCAGTGGTCACTCTGCAGGTGTCAACAAACGGAGTTACTGTTTAACTTCAGTATGTCGTTGCGATACATTCCCCTTACCTCCACCAAAACAGAGCTCCTTCAGCAGGGTCTCTTCTCTAGAAGTGTCCAGCGCAAACTCATCAAAGGAGGAATCTGCGGCAGGGTGGAAGGTCCGCAGGGATTCTGTGGATCTGGTGATCCTGCAGAAAACGGGCACAAAGGCAGACCCACAAATCAGCTTTTGAACAAATACTGACGAGCTGATTTCATTGGTCAAGAGGCCATCAGAATCTAGTTGCTTTATACCCTTTATGAGCGTGGGAGACATGGGGGGGAGGGGGGGGGGGACTGCATTACTAAATGCATTAAGGGAATAAAGCCTCAAAGCTGCTTTTTGACCAATGGAGATCAATTAGTAGAATTAGAGCTGGAGCAGGACAGACGTATACACATCCAAGCACATGGTTGTTCGTCACTCACCACACCCACGGGTCACTAACCACACCCACATAAGCCGATTGTTTCCTCAAGAACCAAAACAAGACTCAAATCCCTGTTATGAAACGGGACAAGAGCAGTGACGATGGGTTCAGGGGGTTCAAGCAGCCATTACGGCCTGTGACAAGGCACTTGAAAACCGACCTTTTGCCCTTTCACAATGGAAGCCTTTCAGTAACAGCCCTTTCATAAACCATGGTAACATTAGACGACCATTAGACAATAGCCCTAATTGCCAAGGATGAGGGTAACCATGGCAAGACGCACTGCTTTTGTATACTAGATCAATCTTTCCGTAGTGACAATGTATTGGGAGTGGCAGGCAGTCAGAGCTTGAGGGCACAGGTGTCCCACAGACATGAGACTGACAAACTCTGCATTTTCCCCACTAAAGGTTTCAGCACTTTTCAAATGATGTTCATCGCAGCCAGCACTAGTGTTCACCTGTGTAAAAATGAAACTGTTAAAAAAAAAAAAAGAAAACATTCTGTAGCCAATATCGGTCTGAGAGAATATTCTCTGGGACAGACAGTAGGATTACAGGTAGAGAAATTATATATCGGCCTGTTCTCCAGGTAGCTGCAAATCTCACAGCTTTTAAAAAAAAAAATCCTGTTTTGTATTAACTTGCAATGGCGTCTTCATTTGCAGATACTGTTATTGAGCCGAATATGATTAGTTCCCCCGAAATCAACACGAAGGAGGAACTTCACGCTGGAGGCCAACCTGGTGTGTAGCTGCTTGGCTGTCTGAACGAAGCAGGACTGGTCTGTCTCCTTGAGCACCTCCTGGGCGTAGCCCACCAGGCCACTGTTCTCCAACATGCCCTGGTACTCGTCCACCTGGCCCCGGAGCTGCTCCAGGCGCCGTGTCCTCGACTCCTCGATTGAGCGCAGCATCTCAGACTTGCGCTCCAGGAGGGTCTCGAACAACCGTTCAAAGTGCTCGTTGGCTCGTCGCTCCGCCACCTGGCCATTCTCCTGTAGAGGCAAACATGAAATTCAGGTTCCACAGCAGAGTCAGGATTCATGTTACACTACTACAGCTGTGTGGCAGATATATACGCATCTCAATGCAACTGCATTCAATTACCATTGCAAGAAATACCCAAATACAAAGACCAAAAGCAGTGCCGACAAGGTCACAGACTGAGCCATCCCATATGCAGTGAAACGCAACCAAATGTGTAATGCTACTTTGATCCGGGGATTGGCATAACTGAGCAATTACATGCCCACCACTGTTGACAGAACGTTGCTTTGTTACTGTTGCTTTATTACAGACAACGCAGGCTTGGATTTAGTTAATCCATCTACTTGCCTCAGTCTGATGGATCAGAACCTCCAGGTGAGAAATTTGAGTCTTCACTTGGTCCTCCTTACTGATCAAAAAATGTATAGCCTTTGACAGCTTCTCCTGTTGGTATAACATCAAAACAACATGCGTATAAGCCTTTGACAGTGTCTCCTGTTGGTATAACAGCACTTAATCTCAATGGACAGTACCTCATAGTGGAAGGTTCCGGATGTTCAGATCAGAACACCCAATTACACCCCCACATACAGTACCGTAACCAGACAAGTTCAATAGATATAACATTACTACATACAAATGATTGCATTAAATATGGATGAGTCTGATCCGGTGCCCATGCCCTGAGTCCTCTTAGATAACAGCCTCTTTGCTTTCAGCAGCTAATTGACCTCCATCTTGTCCAGGGGTGGCAGGCTTCTAGCACAGACTTGTGACTTAAGTGTACTTATTACTCCAGAGTTGTGGTTATTCTTCCTACCCACATGTGCACAAAATTTGAAGTCACTCCCGAAAAGCGTGTCTGCTAATTTATAAAAATGCAAAATGCGATGTAACAATGTTTGAGTCTTTTTGTAGGCCCCACACACACACATAGGGAAACTGATCCAACACACGTACAACTCAGCACAGGTCACCGGTCAATATTTAATTAGGGGCTGAGAAACCATCAGTAACTGGATAGATAAACAACAAGTTTTTCAGACAGACGCTGCATCAACCAACTCAGTCCGGCATCAGACTGCTGTATCGTACGAAATGGCTGGGGTTCAACCACTCCCCCACGTGAGACGCATGCGGGATCTGAAAGGCCACCCCCCTCTTCCCCAGACCCCTATGTGGTACCTTGAGGATTTTGTAGGCACTGCTCATCGTTGTCACTTTGTGGTTGGCGTGCGAGCCGCCAAGCTTACAAAGGTGGCAGACTGGACGGCGACACACCTCACAATACATGTTCACCTTCTCCATCTCATGCTCCGGACACATGAGCACCTGGAGGGACACAAGCAAAACACGGACTTGGAGTTCTCGTGACAAACAACATGCCACACACACACGCAAATTCAATCAATAAAAGGACAGTCTGGTAGCCCAAACTGGGTTATTTATTTTGGGATTCTCAAATGTTTCTGTAGATGTTCAACAGATTAGCAATGGAATATCAGTAACATTTTGACTGTCTACTAACCCAAACCTTGGCCATTATCCTAACCCAAAACTCAACTCTAACCATAGGAAGCAGTTGCTAATCAACACAGATGAATACAATAAAACCATGTAGAGAACGTCAAACAGACTGATAATTGGGACTCACACAATGTATTGTAACCAGAGGTTGTTCAATAACGGGTGACACTTTCTACCACCTAGCAATTCGTTACTGCTTAATGAATCGCCAAAACAGCCGGTGAAAGCTATCCAACAGCAGCGTCAACAAACCCAATCAACTCACCCAGCCCACCACCACGAGACAGTCGCTTCAAAAAAAAAAAAAGAAATCAACAGGACACCAGGAGGATAAACAACCATAACCTCCACGGACGTGAACACGGCATCTACCTTGGGCCTGAAGTTCATGGTGGGTCCCACGTACTCGTGCTGGGCTTTGGGGGTGCCCCAGGGGTGGTGAAACTTGAAACACTCGTTGCAGTAGCTCGCCTTGCAGTCCATGCAGCTCTTGGTGGCCTCCTGTGGCGGCGGCTTGCACATGTTGCACATGATGGCCACGGCGGCGCGGGCCGCCTGGCGATAGCGCTCCACGATGCTCTCCAGGGTGAAGTTCCGGAAGAGCATGCTCATGCCCCTCTCGCCCAGGTCGACGTCGTGCTGGCAGCCCGGGCACGGGAAGGTCGTGACCCGGGGAGTGACAGAGCCACGCCTCCATCCCGGTGAGGAGACGGAGCCTGATACAACAGAAGGGCTGTTAGAAGAGCTAATCACGTCAAGGGGGGGGGGGGGGGGTAGGCTCTACAGACAGATACACAAACGTAGGTCCTTAGTAGATCGGACCACAAGGTGGAATCTCACAAGAATGGATCAAACAAGAGAAAGAGCACGTGTGTTTACAGTGACCTGGATGCAAACAGATTCACAGAAGATCTAAATGACTTGAGAACAAAATATAAATCCGGGGGTGGGGAACCCACTCACAAAACTAACCCGAAAGCACTGAAACAGTACTGAAATGCCAACTCGAATAGAAGGACTAGCTGCAAATAACTGCAGAGAAAACATTTTTGGAAACCATTTGTCCAGCTCAAAGTATCATAACACAAACACTGACACGTTAAAAAGCATTATCATCTAGGAAGACTACAAACTAGAACACATTATTAGAACATAACGAGAAAGGACAAGCATGAAAGGACAGATGCAAGCAGTAGGATCTCGTCACGGGGCACAAAAACTGGAAGATGGGAAGCACTGGATAAACAACAAAAATGCACTTTACGGAGTACCAACATCACACAAGAGCGGTGAGCACAGAGCAAGCATGAGAAAAAAAAACATGCTGTGGGCACGTGGCAGATGTTTGTGCGTGTCGGCATGAGGACGATTTATGAATCCGCGGTGGTCGAGCAGGCCGGGCATTTTGGATGACGAGCCACAGAGGATATCGCGACGGCAGATGAAGAGATGGGGGGGGTACTGAGTAAGGACAAGGTACTTAGACTGGTGACGGTCAGGGTGGGAGGGGTTTGCGGCAGCGTGCGCCTGCAGCCACATGACAGCGTGGACCGACGCCGCAGTGGAACTCAGAGGGCGAGAGCCGGTGTGGAGGAAGTGCTCGGGGCAGAAACAGGCGAGTCATCGCAAGGCCATTCCGGCGGCGGCGGTCGCTACCGAAGCTTGTCGTTAAATTACACCGCCCGAGTCAGCATAATGCAACACACAGGCCAACATCGCCATTGCGTCGCTATAGAGGAGGGATGCAGGACAACCCTGCCAAGAGTATATGATTTAGCCGAATGCTGTCTGAATGATACTGTCAAAATGATTGGCTTTCAGACCGAGTTTGCTTGTTAGACTTCTCTACGAAAGGGGTATTTTTGTTCTTTATGAGAGGTGTCATAAGGAGGTGTTTATGAAGAGATCTTTACAGAGAATTAGTATATTCATTACAGCATACTCCTTTCAAAACATCTAAGCATTTTTGTGATCTGGGGATGTTTCACTTCAACAAGCACAAACGGTTGATTAGAATGAGTTTGTGCACCCAAAGTAATCTCTACACACACACACATATCTTAAATCTAATCATTTTCAATTACAGCCAAATCCATGTTAAGATTTAAAATTACACACAAAAATGTCTTCCCCGGGGCAGGCCTGTCAATACACCTACGATTGTTCATTGTGCCAGTATAATCTGGAGAATCACAGCAAGTATAAACATACTATCCCCTCTGATTCATGACACATAAAACAGGCTCTCTTTTTTATAGAAATGGTACCTCCACAATTTAATCTATAATGAATGCCTGCTTGGCTCAGCATGCTAAAACATTAGGAAATTCCAATTCAAGCCCAACCCCTAGGTAACATCCAAACCCAATTCTCTCGCCTCTACGCATCCCCCTTTCTCAGACGCACATTCCGGAGCCGTGGCACCCTTTTTCATTCTCCAGCCTACTTGGTATGACTTGCACGTGCTGACAGGAGACGACTAAACTAAGGCCTGAAAAGCAGCAGGCCGGAAAGAACTAAAAAGTAACAGGAGACACGTATTGGTAGGACAGTCCAGTACACATGCACCTTCGGCTCAGTAAGAAAGGTATAAAAAGCAATAATACCACATCTACCAAATCAGATGTATAGGTTTGACAGAGGGGCCATTGCCTCGAGTTGTGGTAATGTACAGTAGAATAACAGTAACTTGGGGTTCACAGGGGTCGAGTTACGCTGTACTCACTACTACAGATATTCAAAAAATGGAACCCGCGTCTACCTCTCCTCCCAAACGACCTTCTCTGCAGTGTGGCTGCAAGCAATGGACAGAGAAGTGAAGTGAGACCAACAATTAACATTATGCAGCATGTGAACAGAGATGGAGTCAGACCTGACGCACTCAGTGAAGAAATGTCAAAACATAACATGGCTTTAAAGAAACTGGGTACTTAAGGTCCTCAAAAGAAATGTTTAAAGGGTAGGTAGCATGAGCAGCAAAACAGTAACCTCAGATTCTGGTTACAATCTGGTTTTCTATAACCGCCCAAAAAACGTTGTTTTGATATTTTATTTTTAGTTATATTTTTTAAATTGGACAGACATATTCAGAACCACCCATAAAAATGTACTATTGTCATACAGAGAACCCAAGGAGAAGAGAAACACTAGCTAGCTTGAAGGTGGCTTAGGTTAGCCACGGCAACAAGCTGACCAGTTGCCTTGGTCTGTGGCATATAACACTTCTAGATTATTTAAATATATCTACTGTGGACACACAGCCTACCTAGCGTTGCAGCTGGCAACAGCACTCCCTGCAGGTAAACAGCATTTTATGAGCTTCAACAGGATTCCATATTACATCCCTGCATTGGGCAGATCTTACCACACCTTACAAAAGTATGATTTGAAAATCAAATTAAGGGAAGTCTCCAAATATGGTCCGTTTTACCTTAACACTATTAAAAAAAAAATACAATTAAAAAAACTGCCAACAGAAGAATTTACACCTAAAGCCTGTTTTAACAAATCCTCTGGAAAGAGTGCTTTCTCACTTTTACATTAAGCCCCTCTCCAGTTGAAACATGGTATATTGGGATGAGTTAGATGTCTGTGCTTCTGACACTTTCGCATTCAACCCAGGAACATGGTAAACCAGTATAAATGGACTGAGGCAAGCCTGCTGTGGGGTTTGTGTCCAGTGAGTTCATACTAGAGATGCAACAATATCTCCCAGCAGTCAGTATCACACGATTAAAGACAAAATGTAATTATCAGTAGACCAATGGCTGTAAATTACATCAATTATTTCAGACCGATTTGGCTTTCGTTTGAATAGGCACCAAATATTTAGACATTTTCGTTTTTGCAAAAGTAAGGTAACTTTTTGGAGATTAAGGCCAATACTTTAATAAATGTATATCCAGGCATTGTATAATTACAGAAAGCGTTTCTTTACCATATAATTTATTCATTTTCAGTCCTATTTTTGTGAGTATTTTATAAAAATACATAGAAAGACAACATCTATGATTGCATAAGATCGTCTGAATGATGGTGTTTTGCTAGTGTAATTAGCCGAATTCACTGTCACAGCTATAAAATTACCATTATCATCTACTTAGTTATGATCTGAAAGCCACTAGCGGTCTTAGGTGGTGTTAATAAGACTAGCATGCTAGCTACATAGCCATATGTTAGGTTGATGTCCAACAGCACATTAATAAAGTATTAGCTAGAAGTTGGCATGAGATGTCATCAAAACCAGGTTTAGTTTGAAATTGTACATTTAAATTTTTCTGTCCAAGTCTCAATTGTGGTGAACAGACAGGCTGGTAGGGTTCCCTCTACGACAGTACATGAATCCACGCCATATTATTCCAACATGAATTTGGAAGTGGGAGTTTTGATATGTACTGCAAATCACTGTTACATGACCATGTTATATACCACCTACCCTTTTTGTGTTTAGGTCAAAACACATTAATTCACAGATGGCAAAACATCTAGGTACATTGAGCTCCACACTCTAAAAAACAAAAGACTGACTGAACCAAAATAAGAAGTGAAAAATAAGACAACATCGATGAGTTTCCAGTAACAAACCTGTCAGTTTTTAAAGCACTTGACTGATAAATATAGCTGTGTCCTTGGCAGAGTTAATTTAATCCCTCAGTCATTCCAACCCAGCAGGTTGTGTCACCATGACCACCACTGGTCCGATGTCCAATCAGTAGAGGCTAAATCTTTACGGTGATGCTGCCAGATTTAAGACTAACTGAACAGTATGTTAACATAATTTAACTTACTGTAAGTGCATACCATTATACAATAATTGCCATGGTTATTGTTACTAAGCATGAGTATTTCAAATTGCAATTAAGTTAGACTGTTAATGTGACTACAAACATAACTTTTGTTAAACAGCCCCATAACCCTGTTTCTCTAAAGAGCATCAATTGCATCCACTGTATTAAACAAAACACAGAAATAAGAAACGTCCAGGTTGGGTCAACGTCAACGCATTCCACAACGGTCTTTGAGTGGCAGGGGCCAGTTCATTAAGCGAAAGACCGCCTTTAACAATGCAGCTTTGATTTAGACATTGAGCTGGCCGTAGCTAATTGTTTGCGAAGCAAAACGCCTATTTATAAGCATTTTAAATGCTAGAGTGGGATAATAGCAATGCTTTGTTCCGCCATGTCTCCATAACTCAAGCCTCATCCAACCAAGGTGCGGAAGAGGATACGTATTCTGTGTTGAGAAATTGCTTGCCAGTACTAAATCTACCCACAACAAACCTATAATTAAAAGTTATTTCTAAATGAATAGCCTCCCGGGCATGGATGTAGAGTCTAGACAGGACTAAGGCGTTGACTTGAAAAAAATGTTATTCGTTCGGTTAAAATAAATGCAAGACCCCTCTCAAAAGGTTTACGAGGTAAAAGGACGCCTGGGTACTGAATCACATTCCTTCTCACAGCGCTGCCGTGATGATGACTGGTCAAACTCAAACGCACCTGATCTTGCAAGCCTATCCAGCCTCTCCATGCTTGGCGACGGCACTCTGGATCGAGGTCCGGGACTCCCCGGGAGGGAGCACTCCGACCCGGCATCGAAAGAATCGTCATGGTTCAACAGAAGTAGCTCTCGGACACACTTATGACACACGCTGTGCTGACAGGGCAAGATGAGCGGGTGAGTAAACAGCTCCTTGCAAATTGGACAAATGAGCTCCCGCTCAATATTCTTGATAGGGACCTGGTGTGGACAAAGAGAGACAGTAATATGTCAACAGCCGGGGATATTCAAATCTTACCCTACGAGGTCCGGAGCCTGCTTGTTTTCCTTTCAACCTGATCATTAATTACACCCACCTGGTGTGCCAGGTCTTTGTAAGTTCCTGATCAAGAGGGTTGCAATGAAAACATGATGTGGAATCGACTTCGAGGTTCGGATTTGAATACCACAGGTCTACAAGTAACCTCGTGCTAATTATTCCAACCTACTGGTTTGGAGAGATCTCGCTTCGATGAGCGCTGTTTTTCTTGCCCACTAACACAGATTAATTAAATAAACTATAGTAAAGACCTAATTATAGTGTTGAGCAAGTCTAAACATCAGAAATTAGAACATTGCAAATACTACCTAAAATAGCACATGGACTTCAAAAATACCTTCTAAACATTTCATTTGACATAGGGGGCAGTATGCAGACGGCACTCGCCAACGTCTTAGTACTTTATTTAAAAATACGTGTAAGTAAAATACTCACCTGATACTAAATCAATAAATTGACTAGTTTCAGTTGGTCGTGAAATAAAGCGGGGTCGAAATCCCACAAAAAGGCCTAGGTCGTAAACAATCATTCGTATAATTCTTACACAACAAACCTATATTTTAATTGTAGGCTTCTGCCCTGACAATGAAAGGGCAATAGGGAAGTTAATTTGTTTTTGCGGACGTTACTGAAAGCAATTCCACATAAAAGGGCACCACAGATACTTGAAGTTTCACTGTAAAAAAAACAACAGACTAAAGCCTAAATTGCACCCAGTAAGGGTGAAAAACGAGATCAGTGCAATCTAACGAGTATTTTAACAAACCAAAGACTCAGTACGTTCCACGAAGATGTAGCTAGTATATTCGTGGTCAAAGTAAACTTGTATGACTGGCACATTTTCCACTTACCGGCAAAATTGAGTTACGTCGCGACAATGCAGACATTATAAAGGGCTTGTGTAGCTAAGTTTAGCTGAACTTCTCAGACGTACGTTGAAGACGCCGACTACCACACTCTCCGGCGCTGTCGCGTCGACAATGAATTAAATACCCGTGACTAGACAATGTGGATGAACCCTGGCGGCGTGAATCAGCAAGCGTCGAAAGGCTGCAGCCATTCAAGCAATGGGAGGAGAGGGGAGCAAGCTGTGTGGGGCGGGGTAGGGACTCCGAGATCACCATAGTAACAGGGCTGGGGCTCTGAGTATTTAGAAGGGGAGGGCAATTGATTCGGGTTTCACTGTCCCAAAACTTGAGGTCTTTAACTAATGTTTCAAATCGAGACTCGCTATATTGTTGCATTATATATTTTGCAACGAACGCGCACTCTGTATCACACTAGATTATTTCGAAATACACTTAAGCGATGAGGCACGAGGGGGTGTTGTACAAGGCCAATACCACGGTTAAGAGATGTTCAAACGTTCGATGAATCGCCGAGTGCCAGGACACAGCGCTTAGCCGTGGTAGCCTACAAATGCAATTACTGCAGTAACAAGTGATGTAATGTCATGCCCCACCACAGCTATCAACATTCAGGATTCCAACTATAATGGCAAATATATTAGGCTTGGAGCTTTTCTTATGTACGACGCACCATGGAGCGCCGTGAAACAGCGTGCATTATAGGTGTGGTATAAGGGCAATATACCACAATCCCCCGAGACGCCTTACCGACATCAGAAACTTTTTACCAACAAAAATAGTGCTGTGAAAATGTATCTGATGTCATACCTGGGTACCACGGCTATATCAGCCAATCAGCATTTAAAATTCCAAGCACCCAGTTTAGAATACAAGCAATTAAGTGTCATATCAACTAAGTGGCTTGATTTGTATAGACACATTTGTTCAGAGCTTAGAGCTTACCCCACCGGTTTAGCAATAGGCCTAGACAATGTTTTCCCATATGGTGCATTCACCAAATAAAGTTCACCCAAAATGTAAATATTAAATAACACCTATTACATGAATGCTTTTCCATCAATAATGAACGTTGATACAGGCATTTCATGACTTTATTTTAGCTGACTTTTGCAGTCCATTCGTCATGCAAGCCATTTATACTGCAATACTAATTACTAGGCAGGCCCATATTTAATTGTATTCATATAAAAGATATATAAATATACACACGCACTATTACAGTAATTATGTTTGGCTTAACAGTAACTGCTCACGTCATCGCTAAATAAATAGGAAGATTAAATACAAAACAACAGCCTATGTACAAATCCCCATTGTCCACATTTTAACTTTGCTCTGTATCCTTATTTCAAATTGTATTGAACGTTTATATTTTATCGTGGATTTATTAAATCATCCAACAAAACCATGTGCATCCCTTCCGTCAGCCTAGTGCACACCTTGATCTAACCCAGACCATATTTAAGACGTCAGCGTGGCGGTCCAACATGCTACTGATCTGACATTTCGGTTAAGGATTCTCATAAATCACATCTGACGTTCACTCACCTCTCCCGCTGTTATCCGCTGGACTATCTGCTCCACCAAACTCGGTAACATATCCTGATTATCTTCCGTGTCCGCGGAATCCGACATAATGTCTATTCAGACAAGATGATAAATAATTGTTAAATAAATAAAAAATCCTAAAAAAATGAATGGCTTCCCAAAGAGAGACTGTCAAATTCGGAGAGATACATGTGCTTCTTCATCCTCATCCCCTGTACATTAGGGCAGCCTATAGCATACAGTACATGCCCAGCGGCTTGAGGAGAACATTTGATTTTCGCCAGAAATCATCTTTGATGTTTAACCCCGCCCTCCCTGTACATCTTAGGCGTGCGCTCGCCCGCTCTGTTAAAAGGCATGAGCATCATCCGCGATGTCTCCGACAGAGCCCTTTGTATTTCTCCTGCTATAATTCCAGCCTACCGAACAATTACTTGATTATAGGTAATTTTACATGATATTTTTTTTTAAAATTAGGTTTGGGAAGAGATATTTTCAAATATAACTATGGAATTAATTGCGCCACCCAATCACGTATGAAACAGTGCGTTCATGTATGCATTACATTGGCCTATAAATAGAAAGATTTAGCCTAGATCTTAGTTCATCACGATCTGAAATCACAATTTCGTTTTGCCTAACGGTTACGCGTTTTTTATAATACAATTTCACTAAACTTTTTTTTGCAGATTACTCCTCTCTGCTCTCAATATAATGCTAAAATCAAAATGATTTCATGTTGTAACAAAAAAAACGTATTAAGAAAATAGTTGTATGGTAAACGTGAATTACTCAGGATATGTCGGTGAATGAGATTACGTCGTGCGTAATTGTTGGCGATGCCACTTGTTCCACGCATGGCGACGGCGTCACCAGATGGCCGCATCACGCAGAATTCACCTTATTGGACAACATGGTAAAACAAAAGCGGGGGTCTTTGCAAACCCACGTCTTAATGTCATCCGCCAACAGTGTGGTCTACTAGAATTCATCAGTGCACCATATGGCTACATAATAGACCTTGTGCGCAATGTACTGACTTCGGTAACCAAAATAAAAAATAACATTGTCATATATTTAACGACTCGATATACCCGGGGCAAATAAATGCAGTTAGACATGTAATCTTCAAGTAAGTATCATGTCACAAGCAAGTTTGTATGCTGTGTAATTCTATAGAAGAAAAAACCTATTTCCCCTGGTACTTAATGAAGACCGAGACTGGAGGAGCGCGTTACTGACACCAGATTAATACTGTCAGTTGATTGAGTGCCTCTGTTCTGTGTCATAAAGGCTTTGTTGGCACCATAGTGGGCTACTGATTAAAAGTGGACAAGCTAATCGATCACTGGGAAACTAGCAAATGCTGCAGACCTCAAAGACAATCTCCTTAATTATATCTAAGTAATAACTTCTGTTGATCATTACTTTTTTTTACATGGCAAAACATTTTTTTTTTTAAATGACAGACCACACAAACGAAAAGTTAGGCATTTTTATTAATTTCACAAATAATTCACTGCCAAGCAAGTTTTAGAACAAGTTTAGTTAATTTTACATGATCGTGTTTTTGTTACATAAACATCCCATATCAAATTCATTGAAATAGCAGTTACTGGATTGAGCACTTTCATGACAGAGATGACATTGTCATATATATATATATTACCTACACTCAATATTTCTATGAAGTATAGAAAAAAAAATAAGTTAAACTTCGTGTTTCTGTGGTTCTACCCTGGGTACGACCATGTTTAGCTAACATCTGTTTTCGCAACGAATCAGTGTGTCGTGTTAGCCAAACCCCAGGTAGTACCCGGGCTGTACTTGACATTGAGGCAAACATTCATGTGTCCATTGACCTAATCGCCACTCATCTGCAGCCACAAGCACACCCATACAGTAGACAGCCCGGTTTCTGCTGTGTGAGGCACATTTCAGAGGAGGGAACCAAGTCTGAGTAAGCAGTCCCATGACATGTCAGCTTTGAGGAACACAGCCCAAAATGCATCTGGAGCCACCTCTGTGTGGATTAACAAAACACACAAATTCTAGACAACCAGTCATCCTGGACAAACACAAGAGGCTTGATTAGTGTAGCATCCATGTTGGTTTAAAAAAAAAAAAACCCAGAACTGTTCAAGTAAAAAAAACAAAACACATTTTGATCTTTTGACAATGTGGTTGAGAACCTACATTTTATCTAGCCGCTACAAGTTCTGTCTTTTGAAGAACATGTTTCGGGGAACGGAACGGGCTATGTACAGGGCATATCATCAAACAAAAACAACACTGAATCCAGCTCAGACCACGCCAGGAAGAAGGAGCTCCTGACCAGCCTGAACACCAACACCGCCAGTCTGGTCTCTATTATTGATGGATACCATTATTTATTTATCCCCCCCTCCCCCCCCCATTTCAGTCAGACGGGGGCCCGATCCGTCTCCCCACTATAGTTTCTATTGCTAAGGTAACCGAGAAGAAAGGCTGCATGTGGCTTAGGGGCCAGGGCGGTGGTCTTGGTACTTGGAGGCTGGGGGGGGACAGGGTGTGACACTGAGGGGGGGGGCGGGAGGCTGTTGTCAGGTACAGGTGCTTCTCCAGGTTCGGTGCAGCTGCTGCAGATACTGAAAGGCTCTCTCGCTCACGTTCAGAGCCGGGTGAACCCGGCGCAGGTTGGCCTCGCCTAACAGAGACAAGCCGCAGATCCCGAAGTAGGCGTGCAGAGGGTCTGGAGCAGACGGGAGGGCCGGGAGAGAGAGGGAGAGAGAGGAAAGTGGGTCAGCCGAGTGACGCGCCCCAGCACCTGGCGCTGACGGGCCAGCATGGCTTTTGGACGAGGGCCACGTCACAAAAAGACAGACTGCTGTGTCAAATGGGGCTAGCTGATAGGTTGAAAACACCCGTCGATGCACTGTGACCTCTGGCCGGCGTCAGCGCTAGTCCGCCTGGCGATGAACAATCACAGGGATCACCGGGTCCCAACAGATCTTTCCACTACAGCCACTACATTCCCACTTCATTCCACTACGTGAAATGTCTACACAGGTGGGCTGAAAACAATCAAAATGCACAAGTAGGAGGCAGTTTTTTAAAAACAAATTCAAGAGAGCTCATCTACTGTCCGCATACGTCAATACCTGTCACAAAGTCCAAAGGCTTATGATTAAATCAGATCTCAACTTGATCAGCGCCAACAGGTCGCCAATACCTGTCTGGATGTCTGATCCCAAACGTGTTGAGTGAAACATCAGATCCTCTTTCCTTATTAACAAAAATCTAATCTTACATTTATCAAGATGCCACCTCTGAGGACCCAGTGAATAGGCTACCACACATTACTGGTGAGAAAAGAACAGTAAATGCAAGTATTATACTCTACCTAAACAGCACAGTCTTGATAACAATGGTAGTCAATGGATGCATTGTTTTTTTGTTGGACTGGCCCTTTAAGGGAGCATTAATTATGCACCATGACCCCTTTTCACGGTCTCCCAGGAGACCACACTAAAAGCCTCATAGGCAATGTAACATCACTGAATCATATGGAAAAGACAACAGATTGGGAGCCGACAGTGAATTCATATAAAGAGGCATTTCGATCGTAATCATCAGTCAATGACATATGGAATAAAAATTAAGAGACTTTTAGAGGCAATTACAATGATGCATTTATAATTACTGTCCAAGTTCTTTCAACTGCATCTATGCCTTAAGTTGATCAAAATACAAAAGCTTAAGTTATTTTGAAGTTATTTCTAAATTAACTACTCAACTACACTGTAACCTTCATTTTCTGTGAATTCTTCCACTGTGTTACCTGGTCATTCCTAGTTTAAACATTACAATGGTAAGATAACACAAGATACCAAAAAGAAGAAAACAAAAATAATGTAGCTGGATTCTATAGTATTTGCATGCATAAGAAAATGACTAACAGTCAAGAAGTCAAATTAAACTGTCTGATTTCTTGAACAACAAACAGGAATGGAATGACAGAGCAGCTAGCCATGTTTTCACTGCCCATTATGGTGCAATTCCCTACGATGGTTTACTTTTCACCCTGATGCCTTTTTTGTACAGCAACCACTCACTCCCAGCCACACCAAATGCAGAAGCTGGTCCCTTGTTGAATAGTGGCACCAACACGTATGGGATATCAGAATCCCGCCCGTCCTAACCTGGTATCTTTGAACCCGGCTTCATTCATATTCTCCCCTTTCAAGCCAGAGAAGCCAACAGTCCCTGTAACACGAGGCGTGTCCTGTGTCCTTAGGGCTCCTTCTGGACAGTCATCTCATCAGTTAGACACCCCAACCCCCTGGGCAGGTTTCCACTGACAAAGGCCAATGACAGTTCCTCCCAGCCCACACAGACACACACACCTCCCCAGGATAACCTTACCTGGGTGACTGTCAGGCCATTTAGCGAAGCCGCCCACCAATCGGTCCTGCGTGGACAAGATATAGTTTCGGTTCTTCTCCAAGTCGGTGTACTGAAAGACGTCCAGGAGCTGTGGAAGGGAGTGCTGAGAATCAGGCTGGGACAGTTCTCAGGGACACCTCCGAGGCAGAGCCCACCGGCACACCACAGATTTAATAGACAACTCTGTGTGGTCCGAAGCACGCCGACTACAGATATTATAAATGGGTTAAAGCCAATCTGTGTGTAGCATCATGAAATAGATCTGCACCACTTTCAAACAGCTCACATAGGCTTACACTGGCCACTGCCGAGTACCACCTCCCATCATGACCCCCGCGGATGTGTGTGAGTGTATCCTGAGGTCACTTGACCACTCGATATCTGATCAGCAGCAGTTAGCTTGTTTTCTCCCAGCCACCGCAGTGCAGCTGTGGCTCTGCGCTACCACACCACACAGGCCATATCTGTAGAGTGCTTGTGGTATTGCTGTCACAGGCACCCTTTGACCCGCCTCGGACCATAAATGCCTGTGACTCGGTCAAAGTCGCACTGGGTGTTTCTGTACCCTCCGTTTACAGTCTCTGATGGACGTAATCAGGCTAGGCAGAGTCCAGGTGGTGCCACACACCTTCCACTTCTCAATGATCATATTGACTGTCCCCGGGATATTAAAGGCCTTTGAAACATTTGTGTTGACATCCCCTGCTATGTGTCTGTTCGCACATTTGTGACTCTTTGAAGCCCCTCTTTGCTCATGATTGAGCATTCGTTTGCTTCACTTCCTGACAGAGTTCCTAAAGAAACGGATGAATTCACTGTGAATTACTACAATTCAACACAGCTGGAGGCCAATTAACTTGGTGTATGATTTGAATGGGTGCATCTGAGCTAATTTAGGATTAGTTTTACCGAGGAATAGAGACTCATCCAATTGAAACATGCAAGTATATTACATTAAATAGGTAGTTTCAGTTTAAAAAAAAAACCTGCATAAAACTCAGACAAACTGAAGACAAAAAGTGGGCACATTTAAAAGGGGTGTAGACGTTCCATTACGCTGGTTGGCATTGTACGCGTTTGTTTTTATTTAACAGAGACTGTGGTGAAAGACAGAAAGCCTTCGCTGAAACCCAAACTCACATAGCAGCACCCACAGTGGGCGACAGTCAGCAGACCAGACCAGAACCCCCACAATAAGGTTTTCACCACAGGGTTAATGTGGCCTTGGAAATGCACGTTAACACGTAACAACACGTCTGATTAATCCACTGGACCTTTCGCCGAAACCACTGCGTTAATGGACCATAGAGGAGGGCGCAGAGCCGCGTTACCTCGAGCGTGGCGCCCACCCAGAAGGAGTAGCACGTGTCCACGGGCTTGTTGGGGCGGCCGTGGAAGCCGTTCTGCTGTCTCATGACGCACCAGCGGCGTATCCGGTTCAGCTCGCGCTCGCTGAACATCTCCTCTAATTTCCCCATCAGACGCAGGGCGGCTACGGCACAGAACGTGGACCCACCTGGAGCCGGGGCGGACAGACAGCTTAATCACAGGGTTCATCCGTCATCTAACTTCCCCTTCTCAGCCGTCAGAACACAAGCCCCCGACGTGTCTTATGAATCCCCGATTGGAGAGGTTTCTTGTTAATTGTTGGGGTTCAAATCTGCCCCAGGACCAGCTGTGCGTAGAGGTATGCGTGTACCTACCCATTTGAGATCATGTTAATAAATCAACCCCCCCCATTTTGCATCCAGGTTAGAACACAGGGTATAATTCCAACTTATTTTATAGAACTGAAATTCTTCGTGTAAAGTGCAATGGTTTCATTAAGCAAAACCCTGCCTGCAGTAGCAACGCTAAGCCTGGGAGTTCCCTGGAATAATAGGACTTAATTGTGAGGAATTAGGAGGATATATGGCGTGGTATGGTTTTTGGTCTAGCGGCTAATCCCTTCCTAGACCCGTAATATCCAAAAATCCCCCGGTCCTGCCTACTGTACTCACCATGCGATTCCAGTCCAGCCCTTTGACCAATGCCGTTGTCATATGACTAAGGAAGCAAAAACAACATGGAGACTATTAGACAAACATGGCACCGAGCTCCTAAAGCATGATCATTCCTCTTCAGTGGACAGACTGCGGAAACAGAAAAGGCCGTAAAAACAAGGGTCTGCGTGACATAACAAGCAGCGTCCGTTCCAGCAACCTTCGATAGGTCACAGATTTAGTTGGTGCAATTCCATAGGCCTTTTGCATCACTGATTTGGACTGGCTGTTCTCAGGTCAGCCATTTGCCGCAGGGAGACGTGCTCTGATGCCATTGGAGAGGTTTCAAATACATTCAAACTGTTCACAACTGCAATGGAGGTAGGACACCAGCGAAAACCACTTCCAGAAGGTATGCAGTTCTAGAGGTGAGTTAAGGCAATTACTGGCCTCGTCTTAGACATCTCCAAATGCACTTTCATATTCCTACATTTGGGCGCTGACCTGTCAGGTCACTTCTATTCATGCTCAAGCGATAGGCCTGTAAGAAATAAATGAATGCGCATTAATTACCAAAAGTCGGAGTGCATCCCAGAGATTAGATTGCGTCTTCCTGTCTGAACATTCCAAATGAATGACGTCATTATGAATGCACTAAGGCACACACCAAGTAAAATGTAGATTGACCATAATCCAAAAGCAAATGCACAGGAAACGTTCCATATTCACTGCCAGACAAGTCGAGGATGAGGTGTACCTGCTTTGGCAACAATAACAACGTTAAATGTGGGGATGTTTACTCTAGCTCCAAGCAAATTTGAATGAGTAAGAGGATTAGCGACCAATGAGGCCTTCCCTTCAGTCTGGATCATATCCTCTATTTTTAGGTATACGAGAATAACCTCAGAGCTTAAAACCATCACTGTGCTCGCTCCCCAGACTGCCCGTCTGCTTTCACATCACAGCGGCCAACAGCACAGCCCCAAACAAAACGCGCATGCGCACACACGCATGCACGCACACACACGCATGCGCGCACAAGAATATCATATCCTGTTGGACTGCATGTGAGCGATGGAAGAGGCAAGGGCACAGGGCGCAAGGGCACAGGGCGCAAGGGCTCAGGGCGCAAGGGCACAGGGCGCAAGGGCACAGGGCGCAAGGGCACAGGGCGCCACAGGCGAAAAACGATCACTATCCTCAGGCCCAGCTGGGGACAGCGGTGCCTGGTCTCCTCGCCTCCATCCTCTCATCTCACGGAGACTTGGATAAGCGGTGCAACGAAACCCTAGGACTTGTGAGTTTTGGGGAGAACTACGAGCGAGAGAGCGTTTCCTTCTGAAACAGCAGAGGCGGGCGATTTAGGAGCGAGGCATTTTAATTCTTATGCAGTTGTTTGGATGAGGGCCTATCTCTGGACTGGCGTCTACGGTAAGAGAAACAAACGCCAAGTTAAACTCACATCAGGTTAAAAGTAGACAGTGATTGAGGGTTGAACCGGCTGTATAAAATACAGCAAAAGCTTAATGACAGAGGCCAAGTGAAACCGACTTACCATACTCCTACGGATGTAATTGATGGCCTTCTTGATGTCCATGCCCGACCAGTCATCAAGCATGTAGCAGATGCAGGCTGCGCAGTACACGAACCTCATGTCATTCTCACTTCCCTCTGGGACGGCATAGAAACTAAAAGCCAAACAGCAGACATGTTAAGGGTGATCTTCCCCCTGTTCTTGCAGACAAAAGGTTTGCTGTGTCAATGTATTTTTTTTTTTCACGCTGAAGATCCTCAGAATCAAACAAGACACAGTGATGCCATTGTTAAAACAACAACAGCCCAGCCCGGTTTCCATCGTCAACTAACACTTATGCTCATCGTGTGTATCGTCTTCTTTCCAGCACCGACTTTTGCCGATAACTGACTAGGGGCTTTTACTACTAATGTACATCCCAAATGTATGCATTAACTGTAAGTTGATCCGGATAACAGCGTCAGCCCAGCGACTAAACTGCTCAACAGATCCACCCACTTTCACAGAAAACACAGGAGCCATAATGCACCACAATGCACCACAATGCGCTCATTCACAGCAATCGAATGCTCTTAGCGTCCAACGACAGCGACTCGTCTTCGTGCTCACAGCCTAAGCCCCACGGAAGCGCCGATCTCCACCGCAAAAATCGTCCGCAGCGCCCCATTCCTACCAGGCCTCGGTAAAGAAGACGTCATCCGCAGAGGGATGTGGCCCGAGAGGCTTACCTTCCGTCCTCCAGCTGAAGGGCTTTCAGGCCCATCAGACAGGCCTCCTTGTTGACTCGACCCAGGTCGTCCCCCAGGATGATCAGGGAGGCCAGGCCTGTGTATGTCATGGCCACATGGCCACTGTCGTACGGGTGGGAGACCCCGGGGCCCTGGGGAGACAAAACCGACGGAATCAGCCGTCTTGCCTGGACACTTGGAGTTAACCAGTCGACCAATATGTCCGACAGGCACGGGCTTTGAACGTGCGCTGGTTTGAAAAATACCTCAGAGGTGTTGTACGGAACGCCGATGTGTGATGAACCGCGGAAGCCACAGCGTCCTAAATTGGATTCTGTGGGGGGGAGGGAACAAAATATTTCATTGGAAACTGTGGTAAAGCCAGCACACACAAGTGACATGTCATTAAATCTCTTAACTCGTCCGAATTGCCATCTCTCCTACAAAACAAGCAGAAGAGCTTGGATCTCTCATTAAGGTAGATTAGCTGAAATAGGCTGCCTTATCAATGTATGCTTACGTCTGGGCGGTATCCCAGCCGTAGCCTGCTAGCCGCTGGGGATTTACTCTGCACCGGGCTTTAAAATTCTATTAATTCCACCGGGACTAAAAAAAAAACATCCATATTTTCTTCTTAGTTAAGAAGGATACGAAGGCTGAAGTTGCATGCCTTTAACACTTACATTCTTACTTTTGTAGGGTCAGTACCAAAGAAAGAATTAATGCGCTCACTACTATTACTAACTCTGAGTAAGACCTTATGCTAAATTACGTTAACGTCTTCTAAGATCCCGCCAATAAATGAATTTGGACTGGAGACAGCTCTGCCACTTGCAAAACCTTCTTGCACAGTGCTCTCTCTTGACACAGGAAAAGCACATAACTGCTTAAAAGGAACATACTGACATTATGGGATGTATTACAGATTATGTATTACACTCATTCCTATAGTTCAAACTCTCTATAATGAGCGTCTTGCCCAAGTACTCTTATGCCCTCCATCTTTTCCACAGTTCAAGCTGCAAAGAGGATCAAGAAAAGACTGTCCATTCTAGCCAAATCTCTTGAGCATCTTGCCCAGGATGTGAGGCAATCTCTAGAAGGCAGCCCCATTAATATCAACAGGTAGTGTCCTACATACCTTCGTGTATGCATCTGATGTTCAACTTTTCTTTTCAGACATTTCTAATTGTACATCAAACTGAAATTATATGGTAGCTTTCTAGGGTCTAGGATAAACCAAGCAGCAAATTGTTGTACTCCATCTATGACTTTCTGTTTAACGAATCCTCTTCAATGGTGTTACCTGGGGATCAAATGTACTTTCCAGCTAGATGTAAAAGACAGCTACTCATCTGTTATGGGGGAATTTCAACATGATGTAGCCCATTTGGCTTCTGTAAATGTCACACTCCAGGGCAGACTTTTGTAGATCATGATTAACAAAATTCAACCCTGAACTCTGTTCTTCATCTTTTGAACATATGTATTTTATATTAATTCAATTTCACATCGTCATCCTTCCTTAAATACAAACTACCCAGGACACACTACAGCGTTGCGGCATCTCAAACCAATTAGGAGACTGGCACTACCCAACTGCAAATTATACTACTTTCCTTTTTTCAATATATGAGAATTATGCCTTGATAAATACCATTAGGGAACAAGAACTGTTATTTGATATTTGAGAATTCAAAACTCAACATCTCCAAATGGGTCCTCTAAATGTGTCCAATACTTGCTAATGCAACTGAAGTGTGGAAACGGGCCAATAAACATATTAGGATTTCTTCTTCCTTTCCCTGTCCTCCTGTATAATGCAACAATAACCTAATACTATCTGGATGAAATGCTTGTGGAAGCCTTCATGCAGCATGCTGGAGACCAGGGTTCAATTCCCGTTCCCAACCTTCCTCTAGGAGTCTCCACTATATTCAGGGCCGTAGCTGACGCTGAGACAGGTGGTTAAAATTCATGGGGCCCATGGTTCGGGGGGGGGGCTGACTGTCCATAAATGAGGGGCCCCGGGCATATCTTTTCAAGAGGCCCAGGATTCCTAGTAACGGTCCTGACTATACCAGTCTCACTCTGATCCCTGTTGTCAATAAAAGCCTTGCAAAAACAACACAAATTAGTTCCCTTTAGGGAAGAAACAAACACAGGCTGACAAAAAAATTATAATCACAACTGAACCTGATTTCAAACAGAATCATAGTAGACATTCCAATTATTATGTTTTAAATTTAAAAGAAAAGAGTCCACGGAGAGGCTGTAAGAAAATCTATAATATGTATCTATATATGAGAGTTGTTATGCTTCATTGGTCAGGATAATGGTGACAAATAGGAGTTTTTTTTTGCTAAAGGCTAACCCACGATGCAACAGCTCATTGAATGACCCCAAGCAATGGCATGAAGATTTGGAAGTGCATGGCCAGGTTTCCTTTTTGTTCATTTTATTCACAGACAGACCTTGGAGAGCTATTTATAACCTACCTGGAATTTCCAATTACCATGGCCAGATTGTTCAGGGAACTTCAATGATTGTGTTAAGTCATTTAAACAAAACAAAAAAGGAAAACCAAAAGATGTCTAGGACATTTTTGAAACTAGCCCTTCACAAATACAATTTGATTACCATGCTCTGCAATACTGTATCAGTCTATCCAACATGCAGTATCAACAGAAGCCAAATCAATCCCCATTGCTGGCTTTGGGGCCACTCTACAAGGAAAAATGCTGCCATCTAGTGGACAGACATTAGGGCAGCTTCATAAAATAGGTTCTTATTTCTCTTAATAGTGTAAATAATTCAAAAAAGAACACCCAGATGTGCAGCAATACCTGAAGAGAGAGCTCAAATGCGGCAACTAAAACCGTCAACAAGATGTTGTGTGGCTGCTGGCCAGATGAATGCCTCAACCAGAAATCCATTGGTGTTGGAAGCCCAAGTGGCCCACCCAACTAAAGCAACTCATTGAAGTGTATAGGGGCTACTGCACAAACTGGTTAGATTCTAGGTTGTATTACAGCCAACTGTAACCCAGACATCATGCTTGGTTGTTGTCCTTGGTGATAGCGAAATCGAAATCACACTTAACTGTACATTGTGTTATAACCAATGCAGATTCATTTTACTTACCACGACTGTACCGTGGGATGAAAAAATGTATAATTGGCAGTCTAAGAGTAGTTTAGCTCTCTAAGTTGCTGCCTCCAGAAAACAAGCACCAGTTGAAGAGTGCCCCACCCCCTATTTGTCCCCTCCTATCTGAAGAAAAACATAAAATAAACGTAATAGTAGTCCAATTCATAAGAATTTAGGAAGCCCACCTGGTTTAAGGGGTTTAATTTGATGAGGTATTAAAAGCAGAATATAAATAAGTTTTAACATGGCAACCAAAAAAATAAGAATACGTGTGTAACTTTTTATAAGTTAAGGAAACACTTACGATCCTCTATAGGAAGCACTTGTAGTGAGTAGACCCATTCAATCAAGCTGGGCTTGTCTATTACGTCAAGAGAATCCAATACGTCAAGACCAGATAGGGCAAAGAAAACGATGGTCAACCTAAACAAGAACAAACCGGTTTTACAAACTCATACAGTAGTTTTAGTATAATACGACTAGATTTCCCCACAGAACATTCTAGGTAAGTACAAGTATTTGGTTAGTTACATGCATGCTGCTAACATTAACTGGTTAGCTGACCTGAAACAACCCAGGTGACCCATGTAGCTAACTAGATTGTCAATGGCCACTAGTCATAAAAACAAGTGCCGTTTAATTCCAGCTGTGTTCTACCAACTATATGGTTGTCAAGTGATAGTAAGAGTTCATTTGTAAAAGATAATTTGGTTTCAAATGTCTCTGTTTAAAGCCAAGGTTCAAAGGCTTGCGATAATGGGATGGGCAGCTAAATAAATCAAATTTAACCAGTTCGCTAACTAATTCCGCCGGTTTTATCAATGTTTAATTTGAGTCTTTTATAACTAAGCAGCAAAGAATAAAACCGAAACAGCGGCACGAGCAGTCTCACCTTTACCATTCATTCGGCAAGTTACAGTATAGTATTGACTCTAACGTAAGTAGTTAGCATTTGGCTAGCAAACTTGTGAAACGAAAGTAGTACATCATTATTTATGTCAACACTTGTACCTGCTTGTTTCTAATGATGAATATCTCTCTGGTAAAACCTGAAGACATCTTTGAAAGAATCGTACATGTCGATCTTTTAAAAAGTCAATTTGTTCAAATTCGGATAGTTGTTTCTCCTCTTCCGCCATCTTTGAGTTTGAAACCACTTCCGCATTACCCACATAACTTCCGTGTAAACAAGCGTTGCAACGCACAGTTTTACTGGACGATTGTTGTGTATTATTTCGTAATTTGCCTAATTGCAGAACTCATTTTACGTCAACGAAAAGCTGTGTAGGCACAGATTTATTGAACTCCTAAGGTCACCTAATAAGAGGAAATGAAACAATGACGACACATGATTAAATGACATGCAAGTAAATAACTACACAAGGAAATGAATTATGCACGATTGTCATTTTATTATTTTCCCGAAACGGCTCAAGTCAGACATCCTCATAGACCTTGTCTCCAACTTGGGACAGCCCTGAAAGTAAATAATAATAAACACAGATTAGACAAATAAACAAGATAGAGAAAACTGTTACTGACTACAGGTATCAGGGGTGAAATTCACCTATGAAACATCTGTAATATAGGTCCACCCCCAGTCGGTCCAATCTCTTTGGTGCGTTCCTCCCATCCTTTTGTGGGTTTGCAGAGCCTTGCGGGGTCCCTGCTGACACCAGCCTCCGCCTAGGTGAGGTCCAATGAATAGCAGGCCATTGTTGTTGTCATACATGATGCTACTAATTCCATTTCTAACCTTACCATTGTAATAAAATTAATAGACAGGGATACCTGAGAGTTTACCTGTCAAATTTCCATGGTCAGGGGTTTCAAGGGCAATCTGTTTCTACGGATTTTACCTTCTCCTTTAGCTTGGCGAGTCTTTTGTGTTTTTCTAGCTCCTGCTTTTCCTTCTCCTGTCTTTCTTGGACTTTTGTCTCCATCTTCTGGAAGTCCTGCAGGTAAGTTAGTTAACCGTTTTACTGGCTTTCCTCCACCACAATGTTTCTTCCACCTCAAAAGCTCAGATAAGGGTCCTGTTTCAGATAAATGTTTTTGCCTATTCTTTTCTGTACAAACATGTTTCAAATACATTTACAAATGTTACCTGAACTGCTTCCAACATGTTTATTTTAAAAGCCACATGCAAAGTTTTTATTTGAAAAAACTAAAACATCACTTTCTAAATAAAATTATTTTCTTTCCTTGAGTGTCCTTTGGATCTTCAAACGTTCAGTCTGAACATATCAGGGTTGCAAAACTAATTATTTTATGTACAAAAACCAATTGTCTGAGAATTGTCAAGAGCCCACCCCATCACGCAGATGAACATTAATAGATAGATTACAATTTAATTAGCCAATTCATAATCTTGTTTAGCCCAACAGGTCAGATGCTCAATTAACCTTGGGATACAAAATTGTGTTAGGAGATGAGATTAAAACCAGAACAAAGATCAGCTTCTCGCTTTCAAAATGACCTTCTGGAATTTGAAAGTTGGAAACGCCTAGGAATTGAGGATTGGTACAAGGCATCAGAACTAATGCTGCTAATTATCTCATGCTAACCATTGTTATATTGGCAGATCTACCATTTATGTTTACATATTCAGAGATTAGCCAATATGCAGATGGCCAGCAGTACCATCCCACCAAAACCAGGATTTCAAACAGCTTTTATTCAATGAGAGCATTAACATAATAAAACTCAAGGTCCTATACGTATATCAAACCAGATTGAGAAATTCTGTTGGGAATACAGACCCTTCACCTACCCTTTCCAGAAAGCGTTTGATGCTCTGGCCCGCCACTCTCCTTTTCTCCTCCATGTCTGCCTGTTCCTGTTCCTCCTGATGCCTACTCACAAGTTCCTCTTCCTCCTTCTTCTGGCGAATATGGGCCTCCAGGGCAAGCTTCACCTCCAGCTGCCTCCGGCGCTCCTCCTTGGCTCGTCTCCTCTGCTGGATCTCCTCAGTGAGCCTCTGCTCCTCCTCCTTCTCCATGCAAAGCTGGCGCTGCCTCTTCCACTCTTGCAGACGAGCTGCTGCCTCTCTCCTCTCCTCCTCGGCCTGTCGCTGCCGAGCCTCAACCTGTGCCTCCTTCTCCCTCCTGGCAGCGCTCTCCTGCACCTCCTGCTGGTGCAGCCTTGTCGCCCTCTCCTGCTGTCTCTCAGCCTTCCACTGGTGAATAGCCTTGTCAATGGGTTGTAAAGTATTGCATTTTTGTTATAAAATAATTTCAAATTAAACATTCATAGCAAAAACCTTGGATTTTAGGAGCGCAAGACATTTCAGCTCATAAAAGGCGGCAGATAAACAGTATTTAAGAAAACGTCAGCTACTCGTCTACCAAGGCACCATCGCAGGAGACTTGTAAACATGCTACATTTCCAGTAAAGGTATGCCGGGCTACCTTTTTTTTCTTCTCATGGAGATGCAGGAACTCACGATACCATTGTTCGTGCTGTTCAATGTCATGCAGAGTTTTGCCAGGCAGGTAGATCAGAGCCTCTTTCCTGTAAGCAGGTTTGCCATTGTACCTGGTCCACACCTTCAGGAAGCTCTGCTGGTCATACTGGTCCCAGCCCCCATGTTGCCCTCCAGACTGCAGTAGGAACGCCTCTAGAGCAGTCACCTCGGGATGGATGCCATCCTCCAGGGCTTTTGCAACACACACCTTGGCTGAGGAAGCAGGTGGCAACTGTGGGTCTACTTTTACAGGCAAGAACCAAGTCTCGATCTTCTTTTCGAAGGCACTTATCTCCTGGCTGCATGTTCTTTCCTCTTTCAAAAGCATCTCAAAACTGACAAATGAAAAGACAGAGGCAGCTCATCTCATGCTTAATTATCACTGTCATTTTGAAATATGCGTGGGAACCGACAGTTGTTGCCATGTCCTACCTTTGATGTTGATCCTCTTTGAAAGTATTGATAGAATTTTCAACTTCTGTCATTATTTCTTTCAGTTTGTCAATTACTAAAAAACAAAGTTAGGCATTAAAGACTGTATGGAAGTTTGGCAGAAGCTTCTAAAATTAAACAACTAGATGAGATATATATCACAGTGCCCTTTGAGTCCTAAAACTATCTTTAGATTTAAATCAAAGTTTTTTATATTAGAAAGATGGCCTCCCTGTACCTACATTAAGACTAATGTACATATATTTTAGAAATTTCCAGCATTTCTCTCATGACTTATTAAAGTTAAAACAATTAAAGTCCAATAACACAGTATTTGTTAGCTCATGCTTGAATGCCTTGTAAATAAAGAAGTTATGAATTTAACTGTTTCTGTGACAACTAGTTATAGACAACTTACACAAAGGGGTAGGCTTCACATCAGTCAGCTGCCTCTGGAATCTCAGTACACCATTTTGGATTTTCACCATTTGGTTTTGCAAATTCACATCTAAGGCACAGAGAATATGAACTGTAAAAATGAAACATTAAAGTTGTGTTTTCATCTGTACAAAAACAGTTTTCCATGGAGTACAGCATCAACCAAAGTACACACGCTCAGTATTTCGATCATCCTGAAGTCCTTTATCAAACTCTTCCAATAATCCCAATCCCTCAGGGAAAATGTTCTTCCTGCCTTGAACTTTCACCATCTTCTCCTTTTCCAGTTTCTCAATCCTGTTTTAAGAACAATAAGTTTAGGCTTGATCTTGATACCCAATATATACACTACTATTCAAAAGTTTAGGCTCACTTAGAAATGTCCTTGCTTTTCAAAGAAAATACTTTTTGTCCATTTAAATAACATCATATTGATCAGAAATACGGGGTAGACATTGTTAATATTGTAAATGACACTTTTTGATGGAAACGGCTGATTTGTAATAGAATATCTACATTCCTGAGTTTGCTAATCAAAGCATATTTTAAAAGGCTAATTGATCATTAGAAAACTCTGTTGCAATTTAATTACCACAGCTGAAAACTGTTGTGCTGAGTAAAGAAGCAATAAAACTGGCCTTCTTTAGACAAGTTGAGCATCAGCAATTGTGGGTTTTACAGGGTCAAAATAGCCAGAAACAAAGAACTGTCTGAAACACGTCAGTGTATTTTTATTCTGAGAATAAAAATATTCTCACAGGTCCTCAACTATTCATTAAATAGGCTAGTACCCGCAAAAATACCAGTCTCAACATCAACAGTGAAGAGGCGACTCCTGGATGCTGGCCTTTTTGGCACAGTTAGAAAGAAAAAGCCACCCCAGACTGGCTAATAAAAAAAAGATTAAGATTAGCGAAAGAACACTGACACTGGACAGAGGAAGATTGGGATAAAAAGGCCAGCAACCTGGAGTCGCCCCTTCACTGTTGACGTTGAAACTGGTGTTTTGTGGGTACTATTTAATGAAACTGCCAGTTGGGGATCTGGGAGGCGTCTGTTTCTCAAACTAGACACGTATGTAGTTCTGCACCGAGGCCTACCACACCTCTTTCTATTCTGGTTACAGCCTGTTTGCACTGTTCTGTGAAGGGAGTGGTACAGAACGTTGTACGAGATTCAGTTTCTTGGCAATTTCTCGCATTGGAATAGCCTTCCTTTGTCAAAACAAGAATAGACTGACAGGTTTCAGAAGAAATGTAATTGTTTCTGGCCATTTTGAGCCTGTAATCAAACCCATAATTGCCAAAGCTCTAGATCAAGGGGGTCCAAACTATTCCACGGAGGGCCGAGCGTTTGCAGGTTTTCGCTCTCACCTTGTACTTAATTGACTAATTTTAGGTTATTAAATGGTTAGTTTCTACCCTCACCTGGTTGTGTAGGTGTGAACTGGGAACCAATTTATAGGAAAAACCTGCAGACACACAGCCCTCCGTGGAATGGTTTGGACACCCCTGCTCTAGATACTCAACTAGCCTAAAGAAGGCCAGTTTTATTGCTTCTTAAAATCAGCACAAGTTTGTTTTCAACTGTGCTAACAGTCGCAAAAGGGATTTCTAATGATCAATTAGTCCTTTGAAATGATATACTTTGGAAACACAGGAGTGATGTTTGCTGATAATTGACCTCCCTATGCAGATATTCCATAAAAAAACAAAAGCTGTTTCCAGATAGTTCATGTTGTAAATGACTGTCACTGTATTTCTGATCAGTTTGATGTTATTTTAAAGGACAAAAATTAGCTTTTCTCATGAAAACAAGGACATTTCTTGGTGACCCTAAGCTTTTAACGGTAGTGTGTACAATCTAAATTCAACATATCAGTACAATAAACATACTGGTATTTAAGCTTCTCTGCATTTCTAAGAAACTCTGTCTTCTGTTGAGAAAATCTGTCTTCCGATCGTTGGGCACTGTGATGAGACGTGAGGACGTCGCACTCCTGAGAATAAAAAGTCAGCGTGAGTCAGTTCTGACAAGCAGTCAGGCAATAAGCTAATCTGTCACCAGAAAATGAAATATCCTACTTAATAATTGTAGCTGGTTTGCTGTCTGGCATCTACGCATAATAAATAAGCATTTCCTTGAGTGGTGCATGATGTGTCCGGTCCATACGTCCGTTCAAAACTTCAGCACAGTATAGTGATGGTCATTATTGACTGTCTACCAAGGTAGGTAGGTGGCTATGTAGAAATGTACAAGTGTTTTCAGACAGCAACACCAGTTTAAAAAAATAAGACTTGTGTTGGGTTGAAAATGCAACACGTTAGAGAGCAGCATTACATTCGGCTATAGCTACCATCACACACACGCTAGCTAGCTACTTCTGATGGTTTATTGTTGGCATCCGAGTTACTGTATTGTACGTTGACTAAGTTAGCCAAACATTAGCTAGCAAGCACATTTATTTTTAACGTTGTCTTATTAGCTAAAATGCATTTTGACTTATTTTTACCTCTACTATGTTCTGTCGTTTGCTCACTAATTTGAAAGATCAATAAATTATTACCAGAAGGTGTGTATCAGAGAAACCTGTGGTTGTTAAGGACGCCATTTTCGTTTTTGAAGTTGAAAACTGTAAAGAGGCATAAAATACACCAGTTTGAACAGCCAGCCTTGTCTTTAGTAATCAACACCAGCAGAGGGCGCCGCTGTTTATTTTACTGCAACCTCGCTATCTTACTTCCAACCGCTAATCACACAGTCAAGCCGACAGGACGAGTCATCCACTACCCATCTATCAACTGAATGTATACATACAAAATATATACATTTCCTTTAGTATATATGATATACACAAATAATATGCTGTCTGTCAATTCGATTATTTGAAGAAATGTTCAATGATGGGCCGCAGCGACAATTACCGTGCTCGACGCTGACAACTCTCTGGAGTGAGTGCTATGAAAAGAAACTCAAATTCATTATTGAGAGAGGGTATTAGAGATTGGATGGCCGTCCCTTGGGTGTAAATGTGAAGTGTAATATAAATGGCCGACGTTACAAGTTCCTCTTTCTGACTCCAGTTTAGAGAGAAACTGAACTCATGGGAAATGTCTTTTTAGTAATCGAACTCTCAAAGATAAATCACATTGAGCGAAATTACTGCACAACAATTACAATAACATACTCAAGGTACCTACGAGTTGTGTATCGTGTCACCTTTATCGTCATTGTGAGTAAAAATGTTTACTCGTATTGGTGCAGGCTGCTTCACCCAAGTCCTGTCTGGTGAATGATACGCGATTGAGGTGCATAAACATACACAAACACAAGAGGCGTAGTAAATCTTCTGCCACCACTACTGCCGAAGACCAATGTGAGTAATCGGAGTTGACGGTGTCTGGCTCGTGGGCGCACAGCCAGCGAGTGCTCTTTAAGCGTCAGTGCAGTGTCGCAAGGGAGCTTTGGGTGAACCGACCTGGGAATGTGATTCTGTTGGTTCAAGTGTATTTCCCTCAGCTAAGGCAGCCAGCCACCCCCCCCCCCCCACCCCACCCCACACACACCATTTACCTAACATGTCTAGTAATCTATATAGCTGATCATACTCTATGTTTGTTGTAGAATTAAGAATATCTCGAAGTATACGAGGTGTAATGAAATACCCTCCTCACCGTCTTTTCATTGACTTGATGTCAGTGATTTTGAGAAAGGCAAATTATTAAAATCAAGGTAATGAAATATAATCTAAATGGTTGGTCTTATACTGTAACAAATCAATAACAAAAAAGTAAAAAAAAAAATTAAATAAAAACAACATTGTTACATATAGATCAGAAATCTTTTAAAAGGATAGTGCTTTTGCTTAGGCACAGGGATGGGAACTGCCGAGCCCTGCCCTCACGCTATGGTCAAATCCTACACCCATATCCAAGCTCTTCTCGCTAACTCTGGTCTCTTGGCCTCCCCCCATACAGAAGGATAGCTCCCACTAAGCTCAGTTAAAACTCCTCTCTTGGCAACCCAACTGTGTAACCATGGTCCAATTCCAAATCAACCCTTTAACCCTATGCTCTCAGACAGGTGTAAATTATTTGGTAATAACTGCACCAGACTTGGTGTTAGATTCACCACACTACTTATAGCAATCAAATCCTCTGAGATCTCTTCTCAGAGACGGTGTGAGGGGTTGGGATTCATTTGGAATTGGACACAGCTTCCCCTTGAAGCTATAACAGCAGAGTTTCTGCCCAGATTCTGAAAAGGAAAAAAAAAAAGGTAGGTTATCTGCTTCACAGGTAATACTGCCGGTGGTAGGTCTGAGACAGGGTCAAGTTACCCTTTTAGACAAGGTGAAATCACATTATAAGACCAGTCTTCTTTTGGAGGAGGTTGACCGTGTGAATGGGTTCAGCATATGACTGCTTTGTTTTAACATTAGAACAATGCTGAGGTCACAAACTCAAAATAACATCCGGGTGTCAGGTGGTTTAGGCTTTGTTTCCTGCTAAGGATAAAAAGTAAGGTGTGTTTTGATCTGGTACAGGTTTTTTCAAGCCACATCTATTTAAAGTGGTGTGTGTAACACACATCAGTGTATTTGGGGTTTGTTGGAAACTGAGCTCAGAACTAGAAAGCTCAAAACAAGCCCTGCAGTCCTAGCTGTGACTAGGTAACAGAAATTTGCACAGCATCATCTCACACTGGTTTCGATAGTATTTGTGCTGGCATTTGTCACTACAAAATACCACTGCTACTTGAGAGAAAATATTATACCCATGCAAAGATCTTGAAATAAAATTGGTGTCTGTGCTAATAATTGATGTCATACAGTACTTAATACCACAGGTTTTTGAATACTCATTTGGTTATGGTAACACCTACGAAATTCTGCCCTTGAAGTACAGCCGCATATGTAAGTCACCAGTAGGCCTGAGTCTTCTCAAGTACCCTGTGAGGATAAGCCAAGGACCCCCCAGGGTCCTAAAACATCTATTTGGGAACCATCGCTGTGTTATATTTAGCTGCCAGATTATTAACAATGAAAAGTATTTTCCCTTCATTTACAATTTGTAGTCATCTAATATACATAATACAATTTTCATAACATGAAGCCTGTGGAAATTTGATCTGGAATTTTAAAACCACTGGAAACGATAAAGGTGTTTGTCTTATACCTGGAAAAAAAACTGAATATCATAAGCAGCAACTATACTGTAACCTAAAATCCCTCATTTTGTACAAAACGTAACCACAGCTCACACTTGGCGTTTTTACTAAAACTGCCTTTCGAAACATCCCATTCTAATAAAAACAATGATTCGCACACCAGTTGAATGCAGTGTGAAAGGATATACACTGAACAAAATTATAAACGCAACACTTTTGTTTTTGCCCCCATTTATCATGAGCTGAACTCAAAGATCTAAGACTCTCTGTACACAAAAGGCCTTTTTCTCTCAAAGATTGTTCACAAATCCGTCTAAATCTGTGTTAGTGAGCACTTCTCCTTTGCCGAGGTAATTAATCCACCTCATAGGTGTGGCATATCAAGATGCTGATTAGACAGCATTATTATTGCACAGGTGTGCCATAGGCTGGCCATAATAAAAGGCCACTCTAAAATGTGCAGTTCCATCATGCAGCACAATGCCACAGATGTCGCAAGTTTTGAGGGAGCATGCAATTGGCATGTTGACTGCAGGAATGTCCACCAGAGCTGTTGCCTGTGAATTGAATGATACTTTCTCTACCATAAGCCATCTCAAAAGGCATTTCAGAGAATTTGGCAGTACATCCAACCGGCCTCACAACCGCAGACCACGTGTAACCACACCAACCCAGGACCTCCACATCCAGCATCTTCACCTCCAAGATTGTCTGAGACCAGCCACCCGGACAGCTGCTGCAACAATCAGTTTGTATAACCAAAGCACAAACTGTCAAAAACTGTCTCAGGGAAGCTCATCTGCATGCTCGTCGTCCTCATCAGGGTCTCGATCTGAGTGCAGTTCGTCGTCGTAACCGACTTGAGTGGGCAAATGCTCACATTCAATGGCGTCTGGCACTTTGGAGAGGTGTTCTCTTCATGGATGAATCCTGGTTTTCACTGTACAGGGCAGATGGCAGACAGCGTGTATGGTGTCGTGTGGGTGAGCGGTTTGGTGATGTCAACGTTGTGGATCGAGTGGCCCATGGTGGGGGTTGGGTTATGGTATGGGCAGGCGTGTGTTATGGACATTGAACACAGGTGCATCTTATTGATGGCATTTTGAGATACTGTGATGAGATCCTGAGGTCCACTGTTGTGCCATTCATCCACGACCATCACCTCGAAGAAGTGATCACTAACAGAAATGTAGACAGATTTGTGAACAATGAGAGAAATAGGTCTTTTGTGTACATGGAGAAAGTCTTAGATCTTTGAGTTCAGCTCATGATAAATGGGGGCAAAAACAAGTGTTGCGTTCATAATTTTGTTCAGTGTATAAAAAAATAAAAAAACCACTAACAATCATATCACTCTGTTACTGCACGATTATTTTCCTGCTTTAACTAACTGGATCAAATTAGATCCAGTTAGACAACACTACATAGAATGTCTCGCAGGAAATAGCTCAGAGTGAAACAGCTAACACTCGGGCTGACGAGTCACTCCTTTGTCAAGTTGCTCTGCCTGTTTGGTGTGTGTGATCTGCGTGTCCTTTTGTTACTGACAGAAAAGCAATGACTCATTGTGTGTGTTGGTGATGCACCATTCCCCCACCCTGCTTGAAGTCAGTTTCTGCTTTTGGCCAAAATTAGAAATGTATTAAACGTAATTGATTATATTAAATGCTAATGACATGGGAAACATACTTGACAGCCAAAAGCTGAAAGGAAGTTCATGGCAGTCATTTGAACAAATACAAAAACTTTCATGAGACTGTCATGTCAGACATTTCCGCTTGACAACCACAAGATAAGGGAAGGAGCTCTCGGATTGGAGAAGGGTACCCTTCCAGGCATCTCCACGGAACAGAGCGAGCAGCATGTGTGTAGAGGTCAAGAACCAAAGAGAGACCCTGTCTGAAAACGCTGACACTATCGTTACAGGAACCTGAGGAGTGGAGGCGGTCTGTTGGCTGGAACGGGGAGACGGATAAAAGGTAATCAACACTAGCACATGAATCCAAGGGCCATCGTTGCCAGGCAAGTAAACTTGGCCTGAACGGAGATGGCAAACAGTCCCCGCATGCTAAGCTACCAGCTGGTCGAACCTGTCACCGGTGGCCCACGAGCACCGTCTCTCAGGTCCGTCAAATCTCATCATGGGTGTACACGACTCACCCTCTGGTCCTGAATTCGCAGTGGATTAACGCACGACTCCGTTGGTTCTGTTAAAAAAATAAAAAACATAATAGGGAAGAGCTTTGGGGACCACAACTTTCAGATTCGTCATTTTGCAAACCAGCGTACATAGATTTTAAGCGTTAGGGATTGTGAGGCTGAATAAAACCCATCGTCTGTGGAGTTTAATGGGATATGTAAATCAGTGATTTTACAACCTGGAATCTGTTAGGAAGGTGTCATGGTGTCAGTAACCATCTGTGGGATGATAAATCTGTTTAATAGTCTTTCCCCATCAACAGAAGAAATAAAAACACTGGCAAGGGCACCACACTTGACACTGGCTGTCTAGAGGAAAACTGTGAGCCCAGAATATCTATTGAATTGCATTGCAATAATCACACCGCCTCTCCCTCTAAACATGCCCTGTTGTTTTCACACTGGACTCACACTCTCCTGCCACGGCACAGTGGTGGATTGGGAGAAGGGTCCTCCCCCCTCAGTGGACACCCCAGCAAGGCGATGGCTTCCGCTTCAACGGCCTGCTGACATTGTCGGGTTCCACGCGTCACTCCAATTGGGGGGGGGGGGGGGGGGGGGGGGGGGGGGGGGTCATTAAGACCCACTATTTTAACCAAGCCCTTAATGGGATCTCTGGTAATAGGTCATGCCCCCCCCCCCACCACCCGCAAACGAGCAAGACTCATTTTTGCAAGACTCATTTCTCATAGCAGCTGAAACCGACAGTAAATCCCAACACTTTACCAGACAAATAAGCACAAAGGACATTTATGCTTCAGCACAGCCACCAGCCAGTTGTGCACTTAGATGCTATGAGTCCCCACTAGTTTCAGACAGGGAGTCAATCCTGCTCAAGCCAGTTTTATGGAAACTGAGCTTCCTTGGGCCACCTGGAGGGAGACACGGGAGCGAGCCAAAATGTAGGACACGTTTTCAGTGTCGGCATTATTCCGTGCTATTTTAAGACACGATAAAAGGAGGCAGAGCGTCAAATGGCAACAAGGCCAGAAATTAGAAATGGTTCTATAAGTGTAGATTAGCAAGGAAGGGGTGGGGTTAGCATGTTGGATTCTAAACTCAGTCTTGTGAGGGCAGGAAAGCTGCCACAGAAGTAGAAATCAAAATGATGTGGCAAAAAAATAAAAATTACACACGACAAACAGGCTACAAAAAAATTATATAAGAATCCGGTTGCTGCAAGTCCGAACCCGCTAACGCAACCCAGTATTGTAATGCCTTATTATAGTTTAAATAATGACTTGTGAACATTCCAGACAAGAGCGAGGCTACGGAGTTGAGAAAAGACAAAGAGATCACACATGATTGTGACAGAAAGCCTAGCTGTTTAGTTTTTTTTTTTACCTCGTTTCATATTAACAGGACAAAGCGGGTAAAGTTAGAACAATAAGCTTAACCAATACAACCAGTCTTTCTTCAAGCACCGTAGTCATAACACTGTGCTCATAAAAAGACGATCCAGCCTACTTGCCACATGCATTCCTCAACCCATGACTCATCTACAGACAAACATGCAGTAACCGTGGGACATTTTAAACGTGCTGGCAAGAAATTGGTGGGTGCACGAAGTTTAATCCGGTTCCAAAGCAACCCAGGGTTTAATCCGGTTCCAAAACTAGCCGGAGTTTAATACGGTTCCAAAGCTAGCCGGAGTTTAATGAATACACTGGAGCAGCAAGGACAAGTGCAACATGGGTTTATTGTCAAATTGTCTCTTAAGACATGACCTGGATTTATGACGTTCTGTAATATGAAATTTGAGTCTATTGTAATAAAGTGCAGAATTGAACCACTGTCCCTGGTGGAACAGTACATTGTTATGGTTCTGTCCTCAGCTAAATGTCCTCCTAGAAATATGAAAAGCCCTTTTTTTTTTAAATACACAAATAAAGCTAATGTGCAAGGTTAGGCTACTTCACAAAACTCAGACCTCAGTCCAAAGCCTTCCCTCTGTCCAATTCTAATCCAACAGGACAAAAAAAAAAAAAACAGTTTACATTTCAAATGGTCAGAGCTCTAAAGCGTTTATGCAATTATTGATTGATTGATATGCCATATAAAGCTTAGATGTCATGGACTTTCCTGTGAAGAGAAACTACATGCAGGGGCATAATATAGTCCAACTAACATTGGTCTTGCTTTAGTGCTTGGCTCACCGTGGAAAAGTCTGGTTCAAAGATCCATGACATGAAGCATGAGGACCCACTCCTACTTGAAACATTCTGCAGACCATTTCCTTTTACAGTTAGCCCATGAAGTCACCCAACTCTACCAATTTAACAGCATTCTGCAATCATTACATGCCCTTTGCCTAGTATAACCAATTATGGAAACAAAGGAACAGAAGGTCACCACAGAAGAATTCAAGATATTAGACGGACAAGTGCCAACACAGAACAGTCGCATATCATAGCCTGTGCATAGGAGGAATAAAGCACTTATGGTATTTGCAAACATTACCACTTCATAAAGCGTCTTTATGATTTTGAGGGAGAAATGAGTTCATTCCATTACTTAACTCAGCAGATCCAAAACCCTGAAAACATAACTATTGAACAACAGCATAGAGAATTTACAATGAAAATTAGTGTGTCCATATTGGCAACGTAGTTATGGAAGTGTCTCCTAACATCTTCCTCCATCTTTGCCGAGAGAGACAAACGGCAAGGGACATGGAGAAATCTCTCAATGATACCTAAATAAATAGCACGGAATATGTAGAATTTAGTAAGCAAAAAAAAACTAGCTTGGTTCAAAATATTTTGCATGCCCATACTACAAAGAAAAATCCAAATAAAAAAATCAAATAAAAACATTGAATTACCACAGAGATTAATCTCTGACTTTGCATGGAGAGAAAGGGGAGGTCTTGTTGCCATGTCAGTCACCGTCTTCAGTACAATTTAAAGAGGGCACACCAACAGGAGGATGCATGTCTTTACAAATCATCATCTGTGGAGAAGCACAAAGGCCTCCAGCTTCTCCGGGATGTTGCCTCGGTAGGTGAG
The DNA here is from genome assembly GCF_011004845.1 of Esox lucius. NCBI lineage: Eukaryota > Metazoa > Chordata > Actinopteri > Esociformes > Esocidae > Esox > Esox lucius. Next base: position 32,685,314 of record NC_047581.1, on the reverse strand, counting down.
GCTGTGTTTCACGATGGCCCGCGCGGCCAAACACTGCAGCGTGGTGTGGTTGATGGGCTGAATCAGGTTCTTGGCCATCTCCTTCTCGTCCAGCAGGTCACAGGCTGTCTGTTTCCGGGCGTTGGTGCTGTCGAAGTGCGTGCCACAGGCGATGAGCAGATGCATGATGTCAGGGTGGTTGTTGGCGGCGGCCACGTGCAGCGGGCTGTTGTGGTCCTCGTCGCGACAGTTCACGTCCGCGCCACACTCCAGCAGGATGGAGGTGACCTGCAGCGACGGGAACTTACACACGGGGTAGCGGCCCACGCAGGTGGTGCTCCGGTCCACGGCCAGGTGGAGCGGGCTGTAGCCGTTCTTCCCGCAGGGCTGCAGCTTGAGGAACCGGTAGATGGTCTCCTTCTTGAAGTGGTCCTGCTCCACGGTGCATGGGACCTTCTCCAGCAGGCAGATGAGGTGCAGGATGATGGAGAGGGCCTTGCTGAGCTGAGCCGGGTCGGGCCCGGGCTGGGTCTGCTTCACCGCCCGCTCAATCTCCAGCACGCTCTTACCGAGGATGCCCATGAGGTCATCGAAGGACACCGTGGTGCCCAGCAAGCCCTTGGCACGGTCCTGTAGCATGAAGGAGAAGAGCTCCGCGAATGACAGGAGGCTGCTGGCCGTCATGGGGCTGAGAGGGTCCAGGTTGCTCTGCTGCATGTCCAGGGCGTACTTCCACAGGTTAATGCAGCGTTCGAAGTTGCCCGAGTCGGCATACACAGCTCCCCGGTAGCGGATGTAGTAAGATGTGTCAGGATGGGAGGGGCCCAGGATACGTTCCCTAATGAGCAGGGCCTGCATCCTCATCTCGTCCGGGTCCGAAATCAGGCTGTCCAGCTCCTCCATGGTGCCCACCTCCCTGGCGTAGTCGTAAGCCATGATCAGCTGCTTGGGCTCTGCTTTGGAAAGGACACCGTTGCGGTCGCTGTATCTCAGGTCCATGGCTCGCTTCCAGTACTTCAACGCACCGAGGAGGTCCCTTTTTTTGTCCACGAACGTGGCGCCGAGCAGCTCGAGGGCGTTTATCCTCTCGGCTTGTTTTGTTTTCTGGTGCTGTGTCAGATAGTCGACGATGTTAGTGTGGCCAGTCACGCTGGCGGACAGCAGCGGCGTCATGCCATAACCGTCCCTTTCCATGGTGGCGCCGTATTTCAGCAGGGTCCTCATGATCTCCAGACTGCCTGATTCGGCACAGTCATGTAAAGCCGTGTTGCCTGGGGAGAAATGCACCCAAGTTCATATGTTTAGCAAACTGGACGTCCCGTTTGCCGCCATTTTAACAGCTGACCTCTATGTATGGATATTTTATTTAAATGGCAGTACACAATGTTTTTGGGGGATGTATACGAGATATTTTGAGTCGGCTAGATTTAATTTGCCATCCCCCAATGACTTGCTTTACTTTCTGAGTGCTTGCATGAGCCCTATACGCTACAGCAGTTTCCCCAATCCTGGTCCTGGGGACCCAAAGGGGTGCATGTCTTTGCTTTTGTCCTGGCACTCACACAGCTGGTTCAAATGTTGCCCTACCACTTATTAAACACTTGATTGATGTAATCAACCGATCAAGTCATTAATTTGAATCAAGTGTGTGAATGCTAGGGCAAAAACTAAAACATGCAGCTCTTTGGGTCCTGAGGACCAGGATTGGGAAACACTGCTCTACAGGAGTAAACAAGAGTGAAGCAGGCCACCTGTTAATGTCTAACATCATCAGACTAATGTACCCCACAATCTAAATGAAATTGCTGTCATTGGTTCATTACTTTTGTTCTGAATATGCACCTGCCAGGTACTAGGCCTAACCTAATTACTTGAGCGTATACAGTAGAATAGGCGCTCACCTTTAACACTTTTCCTGTTAACATCAGCGCCTTTCTCCAAGAGGTACTGGGCAATTTCCTTGTGTCCCTTGTAACACGAGATCATGAGGCACGTGTGACCGTGTCTGTTAGCCACCTCCAGGTCAGCTCTGTGCTCCACTAGATATTTCACAATGTCCAGATGTCCATCGAAGCACGCTGCTCTCAATGGTGTTGAATTTGTGAGCGTTGTATTGTTCACGGAAGCCCCGTGGCCAAGTAAAGACTGTACTACTTTGAGGTGTCCTGCTGCTGAGGCAGCCCACAAAGGAGGGGCTCCTTCGATAGTCTCTCCGTCGAAATTCACCGAGCCCCCAACCTCAACTGGTGCGCAGCAACACTCCATGAGGTACTCCACTAGATCCAGGTGTCCGTATCTGGCAGCCATTAGCAAAGGGGTCGCCCCATTTGTTTTCTCTGCCATCAGCTTGGTAACCTCGTGGCCAGTTTTGTTCTCCAAAAGTTTCTGAAGCAACCGCAGCTTTCCATCTCTGGCTGCATTGAACACCGCGGTTTGTAAATCCATTGGAGCAGCTTGCTTCACGGGATAAACAGCACACAGTTCAAATTAAAAAAAATAGCGCCTCGGTAGTAGATGTAAGTCGGTAGCAGGTGTAGAGCAGAGGTTTTGGTGGCGCCAGCCAGCCTGTTGGGTGGAAGTAAACAGCCCCTGGCGCTAACGCGTTAGTGGACTAACGTTTACGTTAGCCCAATCAGAAATTAGACAGATACAGTAGCAGTTAGCTAATCTATATACTGAAGACATTTAACATTGGCTTGGTATTTTGTTAACCCCCTCCTCAAAGGCAACACGGGCTTGTTAACGATGAATATATCAATTCCTCAATTGGCTGGCTAGCTAGTTACTGCACACCAACCAGATAGCTGCCCTGTTCAATCTACTCTTCCGAGGGGCTAACAGGACAGTCTCTACACCGTTCGACGTCCTTTTAAATTCCATCAAACTCTTTATCCCCACCAACAGAACCACGGGTGTTTGTAGTTAACTTTAAGTAGTTAAGTTTAACCTAGACGTTAGACGATCAAGAAATACGAAGAGGGCCAGAAAACATCCACCCCCGCTTGTTATTTCCTGTAAGTGAAGCTAAGCTAACTAGCCAACGTTGTCCAGCAGCAGAGGACAGACAGTGAAGATGCGTTCTTTCCCTTCGATGACAAGCTTGTTGTAGTGTCGTAAATCTTGCTTACCCGTTAAATGTATCCCTTAGGAAAGATATTACAGAATATATTCTACAATGTTCTTGAGTGGGCAGATAATTGGAGCAGATTTGTCTACCCACCATAACGGGTTAGATCCGCGATGCCTCTTTCTCTCTCTGGTTAGATCACGACTAAATACCCAGCATACAGTTCTGTCAAATCGAAAACAATCAAAGAGGAAGAGGCGAAGCAGAGGGTTAACTCTCAGGAAAAGCTGTCCAGAATAGGCCCCATGACTTTCTATGGGCATTAACACACTTTAAAGGTGAACGTCACAATATTACAACTATGTGAATCCGTTCCTTTATTGAAAATAATCTGTAGGCATAGAGGAACTGTTAATAAAAACGTAACCTCATCTACCTTAAAATACAACATATATATAAAAAAAACATGTATGTGTAATAAATCCTAATCACCTGAATCAACTCCATACTTGTTTGGATGTTACTGGCATTATCAAAACTGAAGAAAAACATGCTCACATAACATAATTACTGTATATTTTTTAGCTAGTCAGTAATGGCTGTTTAAGCTAACTGACCAGGAAACATCTCACTTCTATAAGTTCACATTCTATGAGCTCATACCCCCGTTTTCTTTTACTTTTTGTATCCAGTAGTGGTATTTGTGGCCAGATGTTCCTGTTCCTGTTCCTGAATGTCCATACCATTCCCCCACGGAAAATATGCTCATTTACATAGTAAAAAAACTCATAAAAACACCTAATGTTAAGAAATTACACTTCATATGTTATAGAAATATGAAAACAGTGGACAGTTTAAAGCAAACAGGACCATTGATGCAATGATTTTCAACCTGGAGATAGTGAGTGCTGCTGGTCTTCCATTTACCAGAGCACTACTGGGTTAGTTAATTGCATTCACCTGGGGTCCCAGGTCTAAGTCGATCTCTGATTCAAGGGCTAGAATGAAAAAAAACACTAGATTACAGTTTTCTTGGTCTATAGACTATGTTCAAGTTGAGGAAATATCGATTGTTGTTAACATAGTTGTAAAATAGTTAAGTTCTCCTTTAATGAGAATGACTCCCATGGTTAGGGTGGAGATATGAGGATCTCTTCAGTGTGTACAGATCTCTGAAACAATGTAGTTATTTGCAAGTCCTTATGTATTGACAAGGAAACCATCCTGATAGAGAGCTGGTATGTTACCAGAAAATCCTTGATCTAGATCCTGATCTAGAAATCACTTTTACATCATAAATGAGAACAATTTCTTATTTGTAGATCAGTCTGTCTGGCATAACATTTCAGAACTAAAACCTTTTGTTTAGTGGAATGAATTCACCCTAGTTGTATATGTCCATAGATAATCAAACAATAGATAAACTGAGTCCCTATACATCAGAATGGAACGATTTGGCAGGCATGTTACCTGGGACCTGTTCTAAACCAGCTAATGGGTTTAGTAGAAGTGGCATTTTTTTTAATAACGGTTATAATTCCTTAAAGGCGCAATGTGTAAGATTTTTACTGTACAACTAGCATAATAATAATAATATTAATAAAAATGACCAGTAGACCATTAACTGCAGTTAATGTTTCAAATAATAATTTTCTACTAAATGAATCCCGGTGATTGACATATTCCCCATTTAAACATTCATAGGTTTCAATAATTTATTAATTCAAGAGTACAAAATGGTTATGGTACCAAGATACCGAATAAGACATTAGATACAGTGCAAATGTATATTTATTTGTCCTATGATCACAATAAACAGCAGTTTTACATGATAATATATGTATGTATTGCTTATACATACAAATATCAAAATTTCATCTAATTATAGAAAACAGTCAGTACTCTAAACCGACCTAGAAAACTAACTGAATTTGGTACTCTAACAGTAATTGGGAGGGCAGAAGTAGGACTATTTAGGATACTTTGGACAGAAATTACCCAACATCGCCATCTGCTGATTGTGTACCATAATAATGTTATTTGACGAAAACATTTCTAATACACTTGAATGCATAATGCGTAGCTAAACAACGGTTAGCTTTCTTGTTTATTGATGGAAAATAAAACATAAAATCAAGGATGTTACCATACTTTCATACACTATAATTGATGCGTGAACAATGTTCCCCATCTCCTTCGTATCCTTGGGCTTTTCGTGGAGCAAATTGCTGCTGCACAAAATACCATCATGATTATTGTAAATTGGCTTGACTTTTCCGAAACGGTCCCAGGTAAAACGCCGGACATAATATTAGGGCATCAGATGGAAGTCCCACCTATGCTTTATATTTATGCAATAACTCACAAGCTGCGTCCTTGGAGGACAACCAGTAGTACCTGTTAATTATCACACTTGAGCCATGTGTTGATATGATATGCAAGGTATCAACAGTTGATGACACTGACTAAATATTTCAGCTACCTATTATGCAGCAAAAAAACGTACACCTACGTGTAAATAATATATCTCAACAGCTGTCAATCATTTATTTACTTTTTCAGTCCAAACAAATAGGTTTAACAGACAATGTTTATTCAGCTAGGCAAGAAAACAATTCCTTTGAGTGCCAAAACGCTGACGACGGTGCAGAAATAGTAAAACAGGACGCAAAACCAAAATAGAAAAACCACACCAACGAAATGCCTAACATAAAAAATTAAATAATGTAGATACACCATCTTCATTATTCTGTTTTTTTTTTAACCTGTTCTTATCAAGAACAAAAAAACTGTTACAATAAGACGATTGAAATCCTGAAAATGCACCAAGTCACTGCCAGTTTACCTAATTCAACCTATTTTTATTTTTTTTTACCAAAAGCCGAGTAGAATCTCACAAAACAACTATGCCTACCAATTATCTACATCAGTTATTTGGATCTGTTTATTCTCAGAGTGGATTTAAAAACCAAGACTGAATGTAGTCATTTCTGAGGAAGTGAGAACAGTGTGCAAATTAAATTCTGCAACAACAATTGAATGTATCAACTAAGTCTCAAATTACAACTGCAAGACAGGCTACTAGCAGATTCATACATTCAGTTAAACAACAAAAAAATAACAATGACAATATGCACCGACATAATAAATACATTGTTACATTGCCAACATTTGTTAGGCTTATTTTAGGTAATCCACCGGGTTCGTTAAAAATAACTTCAAAACCTGAACCTTAAAAATCGTAATTCTTTGAATGGCATCTAAAAAAGAAAAGGAAGAAAAAAAAAATCTGCCATGAACTGTGGTTGTTGGCGCTAGATCAAGTCCCCCGTGGAGGTGACCGAGATGAGACGGGGAAACGTTAGGACCCAACGCGCGTGGTAGTGGTCTTTCTGTCAGAAAAGAAGCTCCTCAGTAAGACCACCTGGCTGACGCTGACCACCAGCAAAATGAAGGCCTCCCCGATGGACCAGAAAGCCACTCTCGTGTTGAGATCCTCGGCACGGCTGCGCCCCTGAGCCTCCCGAAGACGGAAATGTGTTTGATAGTCAATGACCGACTTCAGGGCCTCATGAATGGACACGCAGGCAGACTCCATCTGAAAAACAAAAAGGTAACCTTAAACAAAAAGGTATTTGACGCAGGACTGAACGGACTTTGTTTCAGTCACGCGGATGGAAAAAGATCTGGGTCCGGGATGTGTGCTTTGTTGTGCAGGGAAGTGTTGGTTTACTCAAAACAGTGCACGGTCGGCATTTAGCACTTATTTTGAAAGCTTACAGTATTGAGTGAATACATTTCTATACATGTTTCCATTCTGGTCCGCTGTGGGAATCAGACCCACAACACTGGGTCTATCAACTGACACAGGACCTGTAGGATTCAGTGGCATTATACAGTATAACATTATTATATTTATAAAAAGAAAAAAAAGTTTAACAAATCAGGTTTAAACACAAGCACTGCAAATATATTTTTATGCACACAATTCTTCCCATGACTCTTTAGCAAATGTGGCCAACTGAAACCTAATTGCATTTCATAATGCTGTAGTGAACGGACAGATACATAAATAAACTGATTAAATATTGCACAGAAGATCACCTCTCAAAAGCAGAGTTAAAGAAATTTACAGAAGTAAATAGCAAAAATAATAATAACAGAAATAATTGCATGGATGCACAATACTAATCTTATCCACTGATTTGGTCCATTGTGTGTGGCAACACAATATCGTTGAGCCAACCTTTAACCATTTCAACAACAGACTAACAGTTCAGACCAATTATACAGACACTCACGCACTTTCTGAAAATAAATCTCTCAAAACAAAAGTTAAAATATATTTTTTGTGGTTGAATGAAATCAAACTCATTGGATTTTCCACATTAGCCAAGCTGTGGTGGCGTGGAATTGCTCCCGGCTCTATGCACACATTCCGTACCATAACGGAGACCAGGGTTGAATACCTTTCTCTATCCGTTCCTTCGGTCTCCACTTCCTGTGTCTCTGTCCGATTCTTACTGTCAATGAAAGCCTTACAATACAAAAATGAAGAGAGACAGCGACTGTCCACACTCCTTTAAAATCATAAACAGTTAAAATAAAGACATAGCATAGATACCATTGTAGGAGTTAGTATGTTTTTACGGTGTTGGTCCAAGACAACTGCAAACCATCTATATGCTTGCTCCCCTTTTCTAATGGATGATTGGCTCGCTTGTCGGCAGCAAACTGCTCTAATTCTTAATTTCATTCACATGGTGCTTCTCTCTACAAAACTGCTGTTTTTTTTAGTAACTGCCATAAGTGATTGATGCGGTCCCTGCCTTCTCCCTGCTGGCCAGTCCAGTGTTTCTTCACAACCATTTCAGGAGGCTTCTTGATGTGTGTCGGACGGTGGGGAAAGACAGTCTTTACAGAAACAGCAGGGCACCAGACCTGAAACCAAAAACCCCAGCAGCACGTGTGGACTGGACACGGCCACAAGGCTGCGTAAAACAAACCTAATGGGCTCTCGCCTACACAAACACACACTGTGTACAAGTTTATGTAAATGCAATATTGGTATTCATACTCTGTTTGGTTATTATTTCTACATCTTAGGAACCTGCTAATTATTTTGTTGTGAGGTTTGTCTTTTGTATCCAGGGCATATGATTATTAAATGTGTACTATTGATAAGCTTAATTAGCCCATCTTGTGTCATCTTTAGTATTGGGGTCTTCCTATGCTTACCAACAATGAAATAAAGCAGTTACAGAAAATAACCCCTTCCCTACAATTAACCACAGTGTAACCCCTTCCACACAATTAACCACAGTGTAACCCCTTCCCTACAATTAACCACAGTGTAACCCCTTCCCTACAATTAACCACAGTGTAACCCCTTCCCTACAATTAACCACAGTGTAACCCCTTCCCTACAATTAACCACAGTGTAACCCCTTCCCTACAATTAACCACAGTGTAACCCCTTCCCTACAATTAACCACAGTGTAACCCCTTCCACATAATTAACCACAGTGTAACCCCTTCCACACAATTAACCACGGTGTAAGACTTCCTGGGTAGTTTACACATCTGAGTAGCTGCCATGCCATTTGTTTTAACTGTCCCTGGCCTGGCTCGAGTTGGCATTTAGTGGGGGTGACCATAGTCTATGAGAATGAGTTGGTTATATTCACATTTTAGCAAATAAAAATACTGGGAGGGTACTGGGAGGAGTGAAGCGATACTGCCTCTGAATGGAGCGGTATTTCTGATGTGTACTTACAGTATAGCCTCAGCCAGGCACTTCTTAAAACAAGCTTTAGGCAGCCTATAGCACTTCACCGCCATGTTCTGTCAATTAGCTAACAGCTTTAGGCAGCCTATAGCACTTCACCGCCATGTTCTGTGAATTAGCTAACAGCTTTAGGCAGCCTATAGCACTTCACCGCCATGTTCTGTCAATTAGCTAACAGCTTTAGGCAGCCTATAGCACTACCCCGCCATGTTCTGTCAATTAGCTAACTAGAAAAAATACAAAGGAGTGAACTACAACCCCCAGTTCAGGACAGAACTCAGACAGCTTTTGAACTACGTTTGGAGGGAACACTCATGTTTTATTAAACCCCAGCTCTGACGTGACACACAGCTCTGGAAAAAATTAAGAGACCACTGCACCTTTGTTGAAAAGGAAGTTTTTGAGTGAGGAACAGAAGCGTTCAATTTGCAGTGGTCTCTTAATTTTAACCCTTCTGTTCCTCACTCAAAATCTTCCTTTTCAACTTTTGTGCAGTGGTCTCTTAAGTTCTTCCGGAACTGTATGTGGTAACTAGCTCAATGTTGTCTACCAGAAGTCTTCACCGCCAGTTGTACTACCTAAAATAGTCCATCACATATTTATTTTCATTAAAACCTTTTCAAAACTGGTCTACAAAAAGTGCATTGGTGCCCATATTATAGTCTGGAACGGTACCTGGGTTAAAGCAGTGACCCTGTTCTCATTGGGGAACAGAGGGGGATCCTCTCCTACTTGGAAATCGAAGTAGACAGTTTTGTGCGTGAAGGTGGAGAACTCGTTGCTGAAGCAGAACTTGTATGTTCCATTTTTGGCCGCAGTGAATGTGAAGCTGTCGTACTGCTTCTTCATTTCTTTATAAAGAACGGTGCCATCTGCATCCTCCAGACGACAGTCAACATCGTAATGTCCACCAGTGACAACCTGTGGAGAAAATGTCATTTCAAATATTGCATCTATTTAAATACACATTAAACACACTACTTTAGAGTCTACTGTAGCATACCTAAAGGGATCGTTTGTCCAAAATTAATTAATTTTTCAGAGATTTCACTCATCAAGAGATGTTCCAGAAGGCCCATAGAGTAATCTTTTCAAACAATCCATTATTCAGCAGTGTCTCAGTTTGTAGTTAGCGTTATTAGCATCATCCAAACTCATTAATGGAAGTTGTAGCGCTATTGCAAAGCTGCTTTGCAAGCGGAAAAATACTCCAAAACACATTCAGTAGTCGGTCGCTGTAGCATCAATTTTTTTAAAACTGTACACAGCCAGCGGAATTGGCTGAATTCAACCTGGCACTAGCAAACTATTTCCTCTAGCCACCATACACAGCTTCTGTTCTTCGGCAGTGATGTCATTGAGGTAAGCGTGAACTTTAACCTGAAAAAGCTATGTGAAGATTGGTTGCTTTGCCTAGCTATTAAAATTGCTGCTAGTTTAGACTATAATATTGCTATATTTCTGCTGTATATATTTCTTAATTCTTACTATGATGATCTGTGCCGTGTCACAAGAATTTCATTGTGCCGGATGACGCTGTGTTATTCAGTGCATTTGATAAATAAACATTTGTATTTCCTTTGTTTGTATCGATGTCAACTTCCGCTCGCTCGTTTGCATGCTCGTGGGTCTTGAGTAAATTCAATTCCACCTGCTCTGCAACTGGGACAATCCCTCTGCCTCTCCAGTGTCGTATTGTGGGAGAATCAATGGAGCAACTTCGCCAACGAGACAAGAAACATTTGAACACAGAGGATCTTCAAAGGATCACTTAGAAGAGGACTAAAGGTTAATTAAATTTCATCAAGTTACCCAGTTCGACACGGGGAGACAAGACAGATTGTAAGTAATACTTCTGATCGCTACGTTATTATACACATTGCCTCCGGATATTCTGGGCAAGGTTTGGGGATTAACGTGTTCACAGTAGCTGAGGTGACTGTTCTAGGTGAATATCAAAGACAAAATAGGTAACTTGCTTTCTAGCTAGCGAATACTAACTTCCATTTACTGTGTATGCACTTACTCTTTCTGAACGGACACACAGATTGATAGAACTGTGAACCAAACGGACCGGTAAACACAAATGAGAATTATATTGCAAAACTTTTAACTTTATTTTCAAGGAATACAACCTTGTCATGTTTATTGAGGTAAACACCACCACTTGTCTTATTTTGGAGTGTTTTAGAGTAGTTTTGCAATTGGGATACATACGTTTTCCATTCATGAATTTATATGGTTCTAATAACAGTAATTACTGTCCACTATTAGAATAATGAATTGTTTTAAAAAATGACTATGTGCCTGAAGGACCAACTGGGAGTAAGGGGACTGTCACCGAAATATGATTTTTGGACGAACAACTCTTAACCCTGGCATTATGTGAGGGCAAGAATGAACTTACCTGGAACTCAAGTGTACACTTAGTGCCAATGGTTATATCTTCATAGAAACACTGTTTTGCATTATCCGGGAGCTCAAATGTAAGCTCAGAGCCGAATGCCCATCCACAGAGAAGGTGGGCCCAAAGCACCTGCACCAATACCCTGACAGTACGGTGATAGCTGCACATCTTGGCTGGTGGTAGGACAGAGCCGAGACTGACAATTTGTTATTAATCTTTGACCTGAAAACCCAGAAAATTTTAACAAAACTTCAGGTAGTTACATAATCAAAGAAAAACGAATACATTGACAGAAAAAACGAACAACACAAATATAATGCAAACCCGGAATTCAAAACTTAGCTAGCTAGCTATCTATGCTAAATTAGCTAGCTAGCTTGACAAGGCCGATTAACTAGAAATCGAGTTGTTTTAGAAATTGAGCATGCGATATTAACTACGCTCACATTAGAAATAACAATATTTTTCCTGTGCATTATAACAACATTTTAAGTAATGGTTTAATTGCATAATAGTTAAGTAGAATATTATAAATCAGCCTACACTAGACCAACTCACCTCAAATCCCTCACCCCGGAAGTAAGGATCTACAAACAGACGTAGCATCAACGTATCACCCCATTGGCAGAAATGAGAGTGACCGCCTCCGTTCCACGACCATTGGTCGAAATTCCTAAAGTTTGAGCCCTCACCGGCACTCACAGACAATTTCTTCAAAGGAGGAGTTCTCTTAAACCTAACCCGGGGTAAACCGGTTTCTGTCCCGTCGCGTCACTGGGCAAAATTGGGGAGGATTATACCTCTCTTCTTTTCATACACATAACAGCTACATTTTAATGCATTGTCACCAACGACTCAACTGTAATCGAACAAACATGTTTTTCCATCTTGTTGGCTCGGGGATTAGACCTAGCAACCTTTTGGGTTACTGGTTAATGTTAACGGTTACCACTAGCCTACCACGCCGTTCATCTGTGCCGCTTGGTTCTTCTGTCAAAAAAGCAGGAAGGTGCAACTTTTAGAAATGTACATCTCCGTTCCATAAAATATGTTTCAATGGTCAAAGTAGTTTTGAATGGTAAGGCAGTTTAACCCGTCTGCTTGTGCACTTCAAAAACAACATGGGAAATGGTCAATCAAAAATGAATTGTTATAGGCTACTACATTCTTATAACCAATTATAATTTAGCTGGCTTTATAAGTTTTCTAACAAATGCTCTAGTGAACTAGTTCGCTTAACATGAATTATCAGAGTAGTTACATTATCTATAAACTTCATAAAGTATTCCGAAGAGCACATAAATCCGGCCCACTCCGCCTGGAAACTAGGAACCTCCGACGATTACGAAAGCGCATGAACGTGGCAGAAACCAGCCTATTCGAATGAACTCCTACAGAATAAGGCGTAGGTAGTGACAACACAGGGGTCACAGTGCTTTCACTGCCTACGCCCTTCTTCTACCTTAGACAAATATGTAACGCAGATACTTAAAACATACAACACTTTCTAATTTCAATCACTTGGTGAAAGAGATGTGCACTAACTGCTATAACCACTAGGTGATGCCATTGTTATATGAAAGTCCCCACTCCTGTTTAAGAAAGCCCATCCAACAGGGGGTGCATCTCGACATCTCGTTGAATGAGTTGGATTTAGTTGGGGGGGTAGGTTGCCACGTTTGCATTGTCTATCAGTAATGCCTATAGTGCCTATATCAACATTAGTTTTGTTATATTTAGTATGAATTTAAATGTTCAAACATTGTGTCAATATATAAATTCCTATGTATTTATATATATATTTATACAAGGTATTATATATATATTACTAAATATATTCCACAGTATATGCGTAACTGCTTTAACTCAGTGACATTTGCAGGTTTTTAATCATGAACCCGCTCATTTCTGGTCCTGCCACAAGCATCTTACACAGACAGGTTCAGGTATGGCTACAGCCTAGGGCATTACAGAACTTAAATGTATTCATTCAGATGTCAAACTGCAATTGCAATGTTTAGTTTTTACCATGCACAACAGGACCCATCTTGTTCCAAAATTCAGGCAACTGTCAGGACAAATGAATCAAAAGTTGTCAAAATATGTGTCCTGTTCTGTTTGGCGAAAACAAAACACTGCATTTCACAATCTCCATGTTATATTATTTTATTGATTATGGAACAAATCCTGGCAATTATTATGCTTGATGGTGCAATCTACAACATAATCCAAGATGGATTTTCTGCTCTAATGTAATCACTCACTCAGTATGACTCAATTCAGCTCAAAATAGAACCTCATGGAAAAAACCATGTGGCTAGTTTGCTACAGGTTCTCTAATTTTACAATAACCTGGAATCACTCATCAATAGGTCTCCTAATCAGAATACATACACTATTTGCTTTATTCTTTGTAAGACTCTGGAGGAGCTCTTTTACTGCCCTCCTCAATTGCGAAAACATCTTCCATATTGCCCTCTTCAGTTGTAAAAAAAAACATCTTCCATATTGCCCTTTTCAGTTGCGAAAACATCTTCCATATTGCCCACTTCATTTGCAATAACAACTTTAATTGCGCTCTCTTTAGTTTCAAAAACATAGTCAACACTGCCCTCTTCAGTTTCCCACTGCCCTCTTCAGTTGCAAAAATGTCTGCAATACTGAACCTCAAGTGCTTGCAAGGAACTGCATGCTATTCTCCTTTCCGTTTGAGCATTCAACAAGGTGAGGCCCATTTTGGGGCATTAAGCAACTCGGCAACAATCTGCTCTGTTTGCATTAACTCTGTAGCCGTCTACAAGGAGCCAACATTTACAAAGAAATAACTGCACTGTTTTGCTGGATGGTGGCAATAGATATTGTTTATTGACCATTTATTGGAGAACCTATGTACAGCAATGTTTGTGCAATGTCATAGCATTAGGTTCTGCTCCTCTGGGTTAACTCACTGTCATCACATGATTGTGTCTTCGATACCACCAACAATAACATCTCTGTAATATTGTTAATAGCAATCCCCATAGGCAATGTAAACAGAAACAAACAGGTGGAAGCAGGGGTGGTGGGTTGATTTGCACCCGCATGCTAATACAACCATCATTATATCAGACTGAATGGGGTAACCTGACTATTAAATTGACAGGTATAACATTTGGTACTGTGATACGAGGGATTTGAGGTCAGCTGATGTGTTGCTGCCCAAATACCACTTGGGTGTCCTGGTTGAACTGGCTACGCTAATCTATGCAAAGTCATGCCCCTCCTACCATTTGACCTAAAGTATTGAAATTTGGTACACAACGTGTACTAAGATTCTGTGCTCTCTGGATAAGGTTTTCTCTCTGCATTTATTTTTTATCCTGACTAGTCTCTCAGTCCCTGCCAATGAGAATCATCCCCATAGCATGATGTTCCCACCACAATGCTTCACCGTAGTGCTGGTATTTGACAGGTTTTGAGCAGAACCTAGTTTTTGGCAGATGTAGCATGACAGACAGAATCTTTTAGTTCATGTTGTCAGAGTTGTTAAGTTGGCAAGTCTTGTGCCTTTTGCGCAGAAGTGACTTCTGTCTAGCCACTCAGCCACTAAGGTCTGGTTGATGGAGGGCTGCAAAGATGGTTGTCCTTCTGGCAGGTGTCATAAGGACTACAAAAGGACTGTTAGGTCCAGATAGATCTAAGCTCAATTGAGTGTTATGGCAATGGGTCTGAATACTTATGTACCAAACAGGTATTTCCAAACAGGTATTTCCCACCATTGCGCATCATTTGTGGGGAATGACATGGGGTTCTAGGCTGGTTATCTAAAAAGGGTTCATAAAATACATTTGATTGTTTGGCATTCTCTGTTACCATGTTTTAGAAGTGCTACTTTTGTGGAAAAATATGAGAGGGCCGTGGAAAGCAACATTGTTTCTGAATTTCTTCTGAGAAATGCTTTCTAGACAAAATATGTTGTTTTGAAGCTATTTGTTCACACAATTAACCATTTAACAAATCTTTTGTATGTTTGCTTATTTCCACATTTGGTTCACTA
Source organism: Esox lucius (assembly GCF_011004845.1). Taxonomy (NCBI): domain Eukaryota; kingdom Metazoa; phylum Chordata; class Actinopteri; order Esociformes; family Esocidae; genus Esox; species Esox lucius. The sequence goes on along the minus strand of NC_047581.1, from coordinate 32,670,037 downwards.
CTATAGTAAACCCTGTCTCATAACAGGATGAATGCTATGCTGAAAAAACAGATCCAGTGCATCTGACTTTATCTTTCTTTCATCTGTTTACTGTGTCTTCCATTCAGTTAAGCAAGGTGACATGGAGCAAAGCCAGATTTATTTTAGTAAGTGGATTGCCAGACCTTGACCAAAGTGTTCTTTTCAAAAAGGCAGATGTTTTTGATTCTGCTTTATGCATAAGAAGCAATGGAAAACATGTTTCTGTAATGATCTGTTAAAATGCCAAATGTGGTTGCTCCCATTTTCTCACGTGTCTCTTTTCACTACACATGCTCCTTTCCAATGCGCAAGTTCCCATTTTAAGGGTGTATTGGGTCTATGATGCAAACAAGGGCAAAAATGTTTTATTATATTGTGAAGCCTTTCGCTTTCAGAATGAGGATCCTTTCAGTTTCAGTTTTAGTGGTTGGCATGAGACACTGTATTTGGTCATATTTAAATGTCCAGGCCATGACACATAAATCAGCACATGACAACCCCAAAGTAGCACACCCTTCCCTTCCCCCAGGACTGCAAACTGGGGTGGGCTACCATAAAGTGGCCTCTCAAATTCTCTGACCTGTGTGATCTGGCCCTGATTGGTTGCTATGCACAGTGTAAGGGAACAGGAGACACCAAGGCTCTTCTGGCTGTGCAGGCCACTCTCCCAGCTTGGTTTTCCACTAGGTAATACAGCCACAAAATCTGAATGGGCTTTATTGTAAACACTAATTAAAGGCCCGGCACAATAAAAAAAGAAACGTGGTTAAACGAGATTCTATTCGGAACTTCGCAGTTCTGGCTATGCCCTAGAAGTGATAATGTTACCAAATAGCTCAGTTACATAGGGGCTAGCCGCTCCTTTTCCCCTGGCAGGCAAATTGAACTTACTTTGCCCTACGGTAGAGTTTTATTGATAGCGACCTAAAAACCCCAAAGAAAGAAAACTCTGATGGCATTTACACCCTGAATTCTGATCTTTCGTCGCCCAATGACTGGTAAATTATAGATATGAATACATTTGTGTAAATACTGCTCCTTGAAATAATATTATCAGCAAAAAAAAAAACAAGATCATGAATCAATAGCCCAGCCCCAACGGGGAGAATATTATAAACTAGTTAAAGTCTTTTTTGGTTTTTTACCGGATCGGGTAAGCGGAGCCGGCAAATAAGTAGTGATTAGCTCTTACGGAGTGAGTGGCTAACTACCCTTTGTTAAATAGCATAGTGGTTCGAGAAGTGATCTTGTGAACTATAGGTTCTGTGTTCGTATCTCCTCGCAGGCGAAGCGAAGTACGCATTGTGAATTATTCCATACTGGCGAAAACTTCGGGGGCTGAAACTGCATACGGTTATATTGCATGGAATAGTTAATCTTCAGTCTCGCTAGCAATTGCTCAATACCTACGATTATTCCTAGGATGTTAGTTAATATAAGCTGTTAAAACGACCAGTGGCAAAAGCAATACAGTTCATAGACGCTATTTGCGGTGGAGGTAAACTTAATAAGAAACGTTAGTCAGTTTAACACAATCCTCAAAGGAGTCTAGCGACTGCTGAAACGTGTCATGCCGTGGCGTAGTGTTTAAAGATGGTGCCCTTCATGTGCAAGACCTAAGTTTGAATCTATTGAGAGCAACGACATTTATTTATTATTTCTGGTAGATTTCACAATTCACTCGTCTTTTCACTTGATGAAAAAGTTAGTTATCGCCGCCTTTATTGATAGTTATTGTATACATGTATGTTGTTTTGCCATGAATAGCTTTGGCAAACTCTCTAGCAATTGCTCAATTCTTATGACCATTCCAGTAAGTTAGTAGATACCGGTAAAGCTTATACCTGGCTAATGTGCTGTTAAAACGGCCAGTGGCAAACGCAATACATAGCAGCTATTTGTGAGGGAGGTAAAATTAATAAGAAACGTTAGTCAGTTTAACTATATCAGTGCCATTCACGAATGGCCATATAACTGTTAAAAGGACCAGTGGCAAAAGAGGAATTGTTCAGGATAGAGACAAGAGGCTATTTTCTATTGCAGGATGGCTAAACTAGGCTTGCCCGGTTTCTTGTTTCTGATTATTTTCCAATTTGCCCATTTATGAAAATAGTGAATAGAGAGGATGCATGGCCCGTGACCTTGGCCTAGAAGTGTAGTTGGGATACTTTGGAAGCCTTTTCAAATTTCATCTTATCATAGCATTACACAGATTATAAATAATCCATGTTCATTTAGTAGTCTAGCCTATGATCCCTGTGGGCCTAAAGATTTGTAAAATAACATCCATTATGTGTTATCTTGTGGTGATGCGTAAACCAACACCAGTCATAATGTTTGTATTAGAAGGTATCTGGTTGGCTACCTGGTTGGGCATGTTTGTCCACAAACATTATTTCATTACCCCAATTTTGCATTGTGAACATGTAATATCATAAATGGAAATGTATATTTTTTACTATTTAACATTAGAGCCCCTTATTTCAGTGCCTTAGCAGTAGAGGACAGGATTGAAATGTCCAGGAACACTACAACTTGTAGCTTGAATTAATATAATATCATATTAACATCTCATGTATCTAAATAGGTACCCAGACCCTTTGCCATGACACTCCAAATTGACCTCAGATGCATCTGGTTACCGCCAGGCCTAACGACGCCACTGCATCCAGCCAATGCGAATCATGAATAACAGTGAATCAACTCCAAAAATAACCCACCCAATTGCTAGTAGACCCCGCACAGATCAGACCTGACAATTAAATATTACATTTGTTATTGTGGTAGGAGCAAACCCCAGCGTCAGCAGATACCAATTGGTTCTCATCTCTGAACTTGCTATGCATCAGAGGACATTTTCCTCTGATGCATCCGGTATGGTAAACAAAACTCAAGGCAGGAAATACTAGTGGTTTCTGACAGTATCTTAACAGCAACTCTTATTGGTGTCTCAAGTGAAGAACCACACAGGATGCGGCATTCTCTGACTTGGACAAGAAGTATTATCCTACGACCTAAAGATCTAGAGTCCCATAACTAAAAGCATGTTTAAAAAAAAAGGTTAAGACTGTATAAGAAGAAACAAAGGAGATATGATCAATTATTAAGCTGGAATGTCAAGTACTGCAATGTAATGCAGCATGGTGGTGGGAGCATCATGCTATTGGGATGCTTCTCATCGGGTGGGACTGAAAGACTGGTCAGTATTGTGGGAAGGATGAACAGACCAAAATACAGAGATATCGTTGAAGAAGACCTGATCATGAGCTCACAAAACCTCAGATCGGGCACATTTTATCTTTCAGCCCAACAATAACCCAAAGCACCAAACCAAGACAATGCTAGAGTGACTTTGTGACATGTCTGTGAACATGCTTGAGTGGCCCAGCCAAAATCCTGACTGCAAAGCCAGTAGACGTATACCCAAGAAGACTATGATCGCTGCCAAAGGTGCTTCAACTAAGTACAAAATAACGGGTCTGAATACTTAATGAGTCAACTTAATAAGTATTGGCATCCTTCATGTAATTGAGTAAAATTTAATGCATAAAATGAACAATAAAATAAATTATAGTTTGTAATTGTTTCTTGAAAGATATTTGCATATTTTGAACTTGATGCCAGCAAACACGTTTAAAAAAAGTTGGGACAAAGGCAACAAAAGATTGGAAATGTTTTGTAATGTTAAAAAACTAAACCTGTTGGAACATATCACAACGAATTAGGTTAATTTGCAACAGGTCAGCAACAAAATTGGGTATAAAAAGAGTATCCCAGAGAGAATGAGTCTTTCAGAAGTAAAGATCGGGAAGGTTTCACCACTCTGTAAAAGACTGCACAGGCAAATAGTGCAAATAATTTAAGAATAACATTTCTCAACATAAAATTGCTAAGATATTAATCTACGATGAATAATAGCATTAAAAGATTAAGAGAATCTGGAGAAATCTCTGTACGCAGGGGACAAGGTCAAAAACCAATACTGGTTGGCTGTGATCTTCGTGCCCTCAGGCAGCACTGCATTAAAAACAGACACAATTCTGTAGTGGAAATCACCCAAAACTACTGTCTATGAACACTGCATGTCGCTGCATCTATAAATTTAAGTTCAAAATCTACCATGCAAAGAAGAAACCATAGACAAACAAGATCCACAACTGCCGCTGTCTTCTCTGGGTCCTAGCTCATTAAGATGGACTGAGGTGAAGTGGAAAACTGTCCATGAGTCTGATTAATCAAAATATGAAATTACTTTTGGGAATCATGGACGTCGTGTCCTCCAGGCTAAAGAGGGCCCATCTGGCTTCTTATCAGCGCACAGTTCAAAAGCCAGCATCTGTGATGGTTTGGGGGTGCATTAGTGGACATGGCATGGGTGACTTGCACATCTATGAAGGCACCATTAATCCTGAACAGTATCTGCAGGTTTTGGGGCAACATATGCTGCCATCCAGACAATATTTTTTCAAGTAAGGCCTTGCTTATTTCAGCAAGACAATGCCAAACCACATTCTGCAAGTATAACAACAGCATGGCTCCATAGTAAAAGGGTGCTAAACTGGCCTGCCTGCAGTCCAGACCTGTTACCCACTGAAAACATTGGGACCAATATGAAATGAAAAATACAACAAAGATGACCCTGAACTGTTGAGCAGCTGAAATCCTGTATGAAGCAAGAATGGTAATACTCACTTTCAAAACTACATTAACTGGTCACTTCAGTTTCCAAACACATACAGAGTAGTGTTAAAAGAAGAGGTGATGCAACACAGTGGTAAACATGCCCATGCCAACTTTTTTGAAACATGTTGCTGGCATCGAAGTAAAAATGGGCATGTATTTTTCTAAATACAATAACATTTCTCAGTTTCAACATTTAATATGTTGTCTTTGTATTAGTTTCTATTGAATATAGGGTTTAAATGATTTGCACATCATTGCATTCTGTTTTTATGTACATTTTACGCAGCGTCCCAAATTATTTGGAAACGGGGTTGTGCTAATAACAATATCAACACCACAATATAATTCAAAGCAATCTCCATAAGCCAATGATACCCCTATGAAAACGAAACACAGAACCAAACAGGTGGATGCAGGGGTGGTGGGTGGTTTCGCAACCGCATGCTAGTAGACCTCCAAGATCGCCAACCCTTGGAAGACAAACAAATTCTCCCGTACCCAACAAGAACAGTACATCCAGCCAGAGGCGTTGCTAGGATCAAAATACATTTGGGCCTTAGCCCACCCGCCCTCCCACCCGAGACAGAAAGTACAGGGTTTTGAATGTACATGCGGAAAACTTCAAAGTACACGCTAGCAGCCTACACGTCAACAATGTCATAATGCAAGATCGGAATTAAAAGATGAATAGATCAGGGGCTATTTCTTTGTTATTATTTTCTTTGGTCAGTGGAGTGGATAAGAGCACTGAGCCTCTTCCTGTGGAGTCTGACAAGGTTGGCGCGCCCCTAGGTTTTATTTGGACCACTCCTCCATGCAGTACATTTCTAAGTCTTAGTTTTGCATTTGTGGACTGCCCACTTTAATTCAGAACACAGGTTTTAACTGAGATGGCAACATTACAGATTTGTGGTCCATTTCAGTGTGGATCATGATGTACATTTAGGGTCACTGTTTTGCTGAAAGGTCCATCCATGGCCCAAGTCCCAATATCCGGGCTAGAATATCCCGGTACTGAATGGAATTTATTATGCCATCGAGCTCCACTATTAGGAATGCTGCACCAAAGTATCAATGATCCACCTGTGAGGTGTGTGGGTAGTATACATGTAAAAGGAGAGGCAAAAAGGAAAAAAGAAAACGTAAACGAAGAGAACAACGTTTCTATACTTCATCTCAAAAAATGGCAGTGCCACACGGTCACGAACGCTGACAGGACAATGATTACCCGTACGTTGCGAGTGATGAACAGGGAACTTAAATAGCCACATGAAAACAGACGGGGTGCCGGTGGGGTGCGCTTCTGCCATCATCTCCGACTGGGAGTTAGTACGCCGGCGAGGTGGAATTCGTCCTTGCATTCACGCTCCTTCTGTCTCCAAACACACCTTCGGTCTGTCTAATTTGACCACAATGCACGCGCAGTTCCAGTAAAGCATAGCACATATTATAGGTGGGGTTTAGCAAGAGCTTCCATCGTGAAAGGACGGCTTCCTGTCAAAATGCTTTAAGCAACAGAGTGAGAAACCAAATCGTTTAATTTATGGTTAACAGAACAATTCTGGTCTTCAGAATGTAGGTTTATGGTAAACAAACCCGAGGCAGGAAATACTGGTTGGTTTATGACAGAGTATCTTAACAGCAACTCTTATTGGTGTCTCAAGTGAAGAACCACGCAGGATGCTGCTTCTCTGACTTAGACAAGAAGTTTCATCCTACGACCTAAAGATCTAGAGTCCCATAACTAAAAGCAAGTAAAAATTAGATATGATTTGTGCAGAAGCTTGTGTGCGAAGGGGCTGACGTTTGGATGTGATCTGTGTTGTGTTTTGTTGAGAGGTCCATCCTGCAACAGTCAGTGAACTATAAAGTAACTCTTGTTTGACCTTTTCTCCAAGTCTGATCTTCTCATTGAGGAGTTACTGGTTTTCTGACGCAACTTAGCATCCCACAGCCATTCCCACACTGTTTCTCTGACCCCCCAGGTGCGGACATTGTTCTTTGACATAGGCAAATTTGCAAATTTCTTTTCGCTCTACTTGCATAGGACTAGAGTAATGCAAGCATGTCAGGTTTGACTACAAGGGAAATGGTTTCCCTAATGCGCTATGCAACTGGTATTCTGGAAGCTTAAAGCTATGCTCAACCGTCACCCTACGGAAATGTTTGAAACCAAATAGAGATACCTCAAATCTGCTTAGCAAAATCGGAAGGTGGTTTCAGATTTAACTGAAAGGTGGTTTCAGAATGTGATTTTGACTTAAGGAAAGCCGAAAAGTATAACAGAATGACTCTCTACAAAACAACAGATTGTTCTGAATACTCTGTATTACAGAGAAACCATATTGAACAATTCCATGAATTACATCAGTAGTGTTCCACCGAAACACTTATATTGTCAATACTGTTCCAGAGTCCTCAACTTACTGACACCGAGTACTGACTCAATTCTGGCACCTTTATTTTTGTTGACATGTAATGATTGCCGCAATTCAACCTAACTGACTTGTATTCCATACAACATTTCATAAACAACATTATGAATATTTAAGTTTTTAAATAAAACTTACACAATTTTAACAACAACAAATATATTAAAATAGCTTAAGTGTCCATAATATCACCCCTTGAAACTCTTGCTTCGCAAACTGCAGACCCGCTGGTTGTTTGTTCACAAGTGTAACGGCTGGTGCCTTGCCGTCCGTTACATTTCAATGTTCAGTGTATTTTAGTTCTAGTTAGTGTGTTTCTACATTTTGTTTGATTCCGCTTGGATGATTGATTTCCCGTGTGTCTAATGATTTCCCCGATCATGTTCCTATTTAGTTTATCCTGTTTCCTGTTTCTTGTTGATCATTGTTTTATGTGACATTGTTGCTTGATCCTGTTGTTACTTTCAGATTCTGTCTCTTTTGCAGAATAATAATGGACCCAAGTCAGAGAGAAGTGCCCTTTGTTGTTAATTCACAAATATAGTTTATTTCCTATATGTTCAGCCCTTCTTTCGAACTCTCTCTGTCTTGTTCTTTTTACATTTCTTTATGCCTAGAACAGCATAGTTATACTAGACCAAACATTTAGCACTTCCCTTCCACTAACTGGCTGTCTTCCAAACACATAAGTATATCTATATCCTAACCTTGTATGTTCTGGTATATGGTCCCATTCTGAGTTCTTGGTTCCACACACAGACACACCTATCAGACTGTAATGGACCCCTCCTGAAATAAATAGTAGCAAAGCAACATTCCTCTAGGTTGTGTTCTTTAACAAGAAAAACACATACTTTTTTGCATTACTGAGCCTGTTGTTACTGAGCCTGTTGTTATTGAGCCTGTTGTTACTGAGCCTGTTGTTATTTAGCCTGTTGTTATTGAGCCTGTTGTTATTGAGCCTGTTGTTACTGAGCCTGTTGTTATTGAGCCTGTTATTATTGAGCCTGTTGTTACTGAGCCTGTTATTATTGAGCCTGTTATTATTGAGCCTGTTATTATTGAGCCTGTTGTTATTGAGCCTATTGTTACTGAGCCTGTTGTTACTGAGCCTGTTGTTATTGAGCCTGTGTCCTGCCTCCTCCACAACATTAGAACAAGGCATAGCCCAAATGTTTCCGGTCTGCCCATGATCAACAATGCAAGTGTTCCTGGCACATTAGAACAGTAAGTTTTGTGTCATCAACTTGGTTCGTTACATCAACTTGCTACTACAGACACCCAATCCCATCTTATTTAGGAGTCCAGTATCGGATCGGTGCATCCCTGAACATCAGCTTCTTTGTAAAGACTTTCTGTTTTCCTTAATAAATTCAGGTAAAGCTTTGATTATTTTTTTCTTGGGAAGCAATTTAAATCTCACACCTTATTCTTCAATCACCAACAACAGCACTAGTTAAATGGGGAGCGCCATGTTAGTCACCAGGTAAACAACAAAGTCAGTAGGTATTTACGCCGTTCTGGACAGGAGGCCAAAACGCTGTTTTGAGCCTTACATACCTCTGATCCAGCAAAAGGTTTGTCATAGTATAGTGTGAATAAAAAGTAGTATTTCCATATTATGTACATGCTATTTACAACAGAGTTTCCAAAAAGTTGGGATGTTGCGTAAAATGTAGTTAAAAAGAGAATGCAATGTGCAAATAATGTGCAAAGAATGTGCAAATAATTTAAACCCTATATTTAATAGAAAATAGTACAAAGACAACATATCATATGCTAAAACTGAGACATTTTATTGTTTCTTGAAAAATATATGTCCACTTTGCCAGCAACACATATAAAAAAAAAAGGCAACAAAAGACTGGAAAAGTTGTGTAATGTAAAAAAAACTAAACCTGGTGGCATCACACAACTATTTAGATCAATTTGCAACAGGTCAGTAACATGATTGGGTATTAAAAGATAATTACAGAGAGGATGGGGCTGTCAGAAGTGACTAGTAATGCAAGCATGTCAGGTTTGAATACAAGGGAAATGGTTTCCCTAATGCGCTATGCAACTGGTATTCTGGAAGCTTAAAGCTATGCTCAACCATCACCCTACGGAAATGTTTGAAACCAAATAGAGATACCTCAAATCTGCTTAGCAAAATCGGAAGGTGGTTTCAGATTTAACTGAAAGGTGGTTTCAGAATGTGAATTTGACTTAAGGAAAGCCGAAAAGTATAACAGAATGACTCTCTACAAAACAACAGATTGTTCTGGATACTCTGTATTACAGAGAAACCATATTGAACAATTCCATGAATTACATCAGTAGTGTTCCACCGAAACACTTATATTGTCAATACTGTTCCAGAGTCCTCAACTTACTGACACCGAGTACTGACTCAATTCTGGCACCTTTATTTTTTTTGACATGTAATGATTGCCGCAATTCAACCTAACTGACTTGTATTCCATGCAACATTTCATAAACAACATTATGAATATTTCAGTTTTTTAATTAAACTTACACAATTTTAACAACAACAAATATATTAAAATAGCTTAAGTGTCCATAATATCACCCCTTGAAACTCTTGCTTCGCAAACTGCGGTCCCGCTGGTTGTTTGTTCACAAGTGTAACGGCTGGTGCCTTGCCGTCCATTACATTTCAACGTTCAGTTTATTTTAGTTCTAGTTAGTGTGTTTCTACATTTTGTTTGAATCCCCTTTGTTGAATGATTTCCCATGTGTCTAATGATTTCCCCGATCAATCTTGCTATTTAGTTTATCTTGTTTCCTGTTTCTTGTTGATCATTGTTTTATGTTTCTCTTTTGGAGAATAATGATGGACCCAAGTCAGAGAGAAGTGCCCTTTGTTGTTCATTCACAAATATAGTTTATTTCCTATATGTTCAGCCCTTCTTTCGAACTCTCTCTGTCTTGTTCTTTTTACATTTCTTTATGCCTAGAACAGCATAGTTATACTAGACCAAACATTTAGCACTTCCCTTCCACTAACTGGCTGTCTTCCAAATACATAAGTATATCTATATCCTAACCTTGTATGTTCTGGTATATGGTCCCATTCTGAGTTCTTGGTTCCACACACAGACACACCTATCAGACTGTAATGGACCCCTCCTGAAATAAATAGTAGCAAAGCAACATTCCTCTAGGTTGTGTTCTTTAACAAGAAAAACACATACTTTTTTGCATTACTGAGCCTGTTGTTACTGAGCCTGTTGTTATTGAGCCTGTTGTTATTGAGCCTGTTGTTATTTAGCCTGTTGTTATTGAGCCTGTTATTATTGAGCCTGTTGTTACTGTGGCTGTTGTTACTGAGCCTGTTGTTACTGAGCCTGTTGTTACTGAGCCTGTTGTTATTGAGCCTGTTGTTAATGAGCCTGTTGTTATTGAGCCTGTTGTTACTGAGGCTGTTGTTACTGAGCCTGTTGTTATTGAGCCTGTTGTTACTGAGCCTGTTGTTATTGAGCCTGTTGTTATTGAGCCTGTTGTTACTGAGCCTGTTGTTACTGAGCCTGTTGTTATTGAGCCTGTTGTTATTGAGCCTGTTGTTACTGAGCCTGTTGTTATTGAGTCTGTTGTTAATGAGCCTGTTATTATTGAGCCTGTTATTATTGAGCCTGTTGTTATTGAGCCTGTTGTTATTGAGCCTGTTATTATTGAGCCTGTTATTATTGAGCCTGTTGTTATTGAGCCTGTTGTTACTGAGCCTGTTGTTACTGAGCCTGTTGTTTCTGAGCCTGTGTCCTGCCTCCTCCACAACATTAGAACAAGGCATAGCCCAAATGTTTGCCCATGATCAACAATGCAAGTGTTCCTGGCACATTAGAACAGTAAGTTTTGTGTCATCAACTTGGTTCATTACATCAACTTGCTACTACAGACACCCAATCCCATCTTATTTAGGAGTCCAGTATCGGACCGGTGCATCCCTGAACATCAGCTTCTTTGTAAAGACTTTCTGTTTTCCTTAATAAATTCAGGTAAAGCTTTGATTTTTTTTTTCTTGGGAAGCAATTTAAATCTCACACCTTATTCTTCAATCACCAACAACAGCACTAGTTAAATGGGGAGCGCCATGTTAGTCACCAGGTAAACAACAAAGTCAGTAGGTATTTACGCCGTTCTGGACAGGAGGCCAAAATGCTGTTTTGAGCCTTACATACCTCTGATCCAGCAAAAGGTTTGTCATAGTATAGTGTGAATAAAAAGTAGTATTTCCATATTATGTACATGCTATTTACAACAGAGTTTCCAACATGTTGGGATGTTGTGTAAAATGTAGATAAAAAGAGATTGCAATGTGCAAATAATGTGCAAAGAATGTGCAAATAATTTAAACCCTATATTTAATAGAAAATAGTACAAAGACAACATATCATATGCTAAAACTGAGACATTTTATTGTTTCTTGAAAAATATATGTCCACTTTGCCAGCAACACATAAAAAAAAAGGCAACAAAAGACTGGAAAAGTTGTGTAATGTAAAAAAAACAAAACCTGGTGGCATCACACAACTATTTAGATCAATTGGCAACAGGTCAGTAACATGATTGGGTATTAAAAGATCATTACAGAGAGGATGGGGAAGTGAAGTTGGGCAGGGGTTCTCCAGATTTACTGGAGAATTGAGAAAGCATGAATCCTTATAGCAACGTCTACTGGTGAAGTTGTGTTAATGTCAAATTTGGGTCTGATACGTATTTGAGTCTGTTAATGTTTGTGTTTTGCCAACTGTAGCTGAATATGACACTGCAAGGGTATAGCCTAATCGTTTTAGATATCTTATTTAAACGCCAATTGAACTGCAATCCCGCTTATTGAAAACCATGGATTATGAAATGCATTTTTGAGATATGTCGCTAGCAGTCTACTGTGCAATGCCTACTCTGCTCAAACGTGGTTACTTTGATGTAATTACAACCAACGCTGGTGTTCGTAGAACTACCAGATTTAGTGGAAAGTTCTATTTCTTCTGGTAAACGTGTTTGTGGATGTTCATGTTTTTGCCAAGTAAACATATAAGAAAATGTGTTATTGTTATTGTTTGTTGGTGTGTTTTGTAAACAAGGTAAATGCGAATATGGTATTTACCAGTAAGATCAGTTGTAGTCATTTGCACCAAATAAAGAAAATGCAAAAGAGCATTTTTCCATGTTTGTCTTGTAATATTTTGAGACAGACACAGAAGACCACATGGGTACGATCAACATTGGTGTATAAGTGTATTTTGTGTGTTATAAAAATGATCCTGATCAGCATTTCATTGCGGAGGCTGTATTTACATTCACTATGGAACCTGTGGAATTTTATGGACAGACCAATGCAGAGGAAGTAGATTCAACTGAGAAATTCAAATTAATTCACTCTAGATTGGTTTGAGGAGATCTTGTGTTTTTATGACACAAATACCTCATACCTAACATTGGTACATTAAGTAGGTTTGCTTTGGTGAAACGCCCCTTTAAGATCCAGTTTGCACAGCCCCCCTTTATCCCGGTGGAAATTACCGGTCTCCCTCCTTTCCCTCCTTCTTTTTTCCAAAGCAAAAACATTAGAAGTATGCAAGAAAGTCACGTCAGTAGGCATCAGTTCACCATGCAACTGCTATTCTGGAAACATGAATAGCAGTTGCTTACTGTAACTGCCACTTCCCAGAAATGTTTGAAACCAAATACAGGGTGACACCTGAGACTGAAAGTGAAAATGAAAGGTTTTACGCAAACCTGAAAGCATTGCCTGAAATTCTCTCTACAAAACAACATATGATAGTGTCACAAAACAACAGAATTGTGTAAGAAATAACAGATAATACTGAATACATTCCAAATGCACTTTTCCAAAAAAGATGGGACGCTGCGTAAAATGTAAATAAAAACAGAGTGCAATAATGTGAAAATCATTTAAACCCTGTATTCAATAGAAAATAGTACAAAGAAAACATATCAAATGTTGAAACTGAGACATTTGATTTTTTCTTGAAAAATATTTGCCTCCTTTGAACTTGATGCCAGCAAACACATTTGAAAAAAATTGGGACAGAGGCAACAAAAGATTGGAAAAGTTGTGTAATATTAAAAAACTAAACCTGTTGGAACATCACACAACTAATTAGGTTTATTGGCAACAGGTCAGTAACATGATTGAGAATTAAAAGATCATTCCAGAGAGGATGGGTCTGTCAGAAGTGAGGATGGGGAGGGGTTCACCACTCTGTGAAAGTCTGCATGGGCAAATAGTGCAACAATTTAGGAATAACGTTTCTCAGCATAAAAGTTTGGGGATCTCATAATCTACAGTACGTAATATCATTAAAATATTCAGAGAACCCAGAGAAATCTCTGTATGCAAGGGACAAGTCCGAAAACCAATATTGGATGTCCGTGATCTACGTGCCCTCAGGCATCACTGCATTAAAAACAGACATGATTCTGCTCAGGAGCCCATCCAAAACCATTGTCTGTGAACACAGTATGTCGCAGCATCCATAAAGGCAAGTTAAATCTACCATGCAAAGAAGAAACCATATATAAACAAGATCCAGAACAGTCATCACCTTCTCTGGGCCCAAGCTCAAAGAAAGCGGTGAGGCAAAGTGGAAATCTGTCTTGTGGTCTGTTGAATCAAAGTTTGAATCATGGATGCCACGTTCTCCGCCACTAAAAAGGTGAGGGACCATCCAGGCTTGTTATCAGTGCATAGTTCTAGGCTGACCTGCCTGCAGTCCATACCTGTCACCTATTCAAAACATTAGGTATATTATGAAATGAAAAATACCACAAAAGAGAACCTGAGCTGTTGAGTAGCCGAAATCCTATATCAAACATGAATGAGAAAACATTTCACTTTCAAAACTACAGCAATTGGTCTCCTCAGTTCCCAAATGCTTACAGAGTGATGCAACACAGCGTTAAACATGCCCTTGTCCCAACTTTTTGGAAATATGTTGCTGGCATCAAATTCCTAATGGGCATGTATTTTTGCTAAAATAATAAAGTTGCTCAGTTTCAACATTGGATGTATTGTCTTTGTACTATTTTCAATTAAGTAAAGGGATAACTTATTTGCACATCATTGCATTCTGTTTTTATTAGAATTTTATGCAGCATCCTGACTTTTTGGAAACAGGGTGATATTTGTAATTGGTACTTTAATGTAGTTGTGCTGTGGTGAAATGCCCCTTTAAGCTTACATAATGTGTTTGGTCAGAAGTTGGCATACCTCAGGGATAATATTACTGGTCTCCTTCCTTTCCCTACCTCTTTTTTCCTAAGCAAAACATTAGAAGTATGCAAGTAAGTAATGCACCATGTGATTGCTATTCTGGGAGCTTTAATCAGTATTAGATGCTTACTATAATTGCCTTTCCCAGAAACGTTTGGGGTGTGCCATCTTGAACACTAAAAATGAAACTGAAATAATTTCCTGAAGCCTCAAAGTGAAACAGAAAGTCTCTCCACAAAACAAATGACACGATCACAAAACCACAGCATCTACAAGACACAAGATAATATTGAATACGTTCCAAATGCACTGTACATCCCAAAAATGGTTGTATTCAAGAAAAACTATTTTTAACAATTCCATAAATACCATCAGTAGGTTGCACCACTTTCCATTGTCCATGCTGATTCCAAATATTGAAGTTTGAGAATCTGATAATATCGAGTAGCAATTCAATTCTACCATTTTATGGTATATTTCATGGCTGAATTTTATGCCACACATTTTATTACCAACTTGGAATTACCAGAGTTAGGCGTTAAGAAAGCATGAATTCTTAGCTATTTCTACTGTTAAGACCCTCATCTCTGGTGTATTTTTGGATATGGTCGACATAGGTTCTTACTTGGACTTGGTATTGAATTTACAAACAACCGGATGGATCTTGTGGATGTGTCGGATACGAATTTCACTGATAAAATTTGGCTCAGATATTGTGGCGTGAATGGAACCTCGGTCAGCGTTGGGGGCCAACACCCCAGGGAGAACCACCTGGCTCAAGGCTGAGGAATGGGGCCCTTGAACGCAGCCAAGTTACTATCAGTAAATGCAGCTTGGCTGCCACCCCTTGACAAGGCACACCTGCCCCAATCAGGATTCGTCAGGGGGAGCTAAAAGGGCTCCTAACTAAGAAGCTCAGGGCAACAGAAAGTGGAAGTAGTGCAGATGCTGGTCCTCACTCAGGTTTGAGCTAGCCCATTCCACTCTAGTTTTCTTTGTCCTTTTCACTACTGGTAGCATTAGGCAGTACCTGCAGCCCATTCAGGTTGTCCAGCTCCTCCAGGATGGCACATCCATAAGTGCTGTCGCAATAAGGTCTGTTCTGTCTCCCAGTACAGTCTCAAGAGCATGGAGGAGATACCATGAGACGGGCCGTTACACGAGGAGAGCTGGACAGGGCCGTAGAAGGGCATCAACCCAGCAGCAGGACTGGTATCATCTCCTTTGTGCGAGGAGGAACAGGAGGAGCACTGCCAGAGTCCTACAGAATGACCTCCAACAGGCTACTAGTGTGCATGTTTCTGACCAAACTGGTCCTCTAGTGGGACCTGTGCTCATAGTCCAGCACCATGCAGCTCACCAGAATTGGCAGGTCCGCCACTGGCACCCCGTTCTCTTCACAGATGATAGCGTGTTCCCACTAAGGACATGTGACAGACATGAAAGAGTCTGGAGACGCCGTGGTGAACGTTATGCTGCCTGCAACATCATCCAGCATGACTGGTCTGGCGGTGGGTCAGTGATGGTCTGGGGAGGCATATCCTTGGAGGATCGCACAGACCTCCACGTGCTAGCCAATGATACCCTGACTGTTGTTAGGTACCGGGATGAAATCCTTAGACACATCGTCAGAACCTATGCTGGAGCAGTGGGCCCTGTGTTCCTCCTGGTGCAGAACAAGTGTGGCCAGAGTGTGTAGGCAGTTTCTGGATGATGGCATCATATTCCTCAAGACCTGAATCGAATTGAGAACCTCTGGGATGTTATGTATCGGCACAAGTAGCGCCACAGACTGTCCAGAACCTCTCTGATCAAGGTCTGGGAGGAGATCCCCAAATACACCATCTGCCATCTCAGCAGGAGCATGCGCAGAAGTTGTCAGGAGTGCATGCAGGTATGTGGGGGCCATACACACTACTGAGTCACATTATGAGTTGCTTAGATGAAATTAACTCAAGTTGAAACAGCCTGTGATTCCAATTGTTTACTTTGAGTTTCGGTGTGAGTTTGAATTCAGCCCACAGTCGGTTGGTGATTTTGGCTTCCATTGACCGTTCATCATTTTATTCTCAACCAATTACACAATGTAGTGTAAAGATTTTGATATATTTCGTTCATCGAGACCCGATGTGAGACTTAAGTGTTTTTTTTGAGCAGTGTATATATTTGCATTCTTCATATTTCTCTTTAATGATCGTTTGCTCCTCTTGAGAGGAATATGTGGCTCTGATAGACTTGTCCACGTTTGTGATTGGTCATATGGTGCAAACACCGCCCCTTTTATGTGAACGCGCTTGTCACTGGATTGGGAAAACCTGAGTTGGGTTTTTACAGATTGATAACCACCGTCTTGACACCGCTCATGTGGGATTGCGGTCGTTTAGGCTTAGTGAAGGCAACGAAATCCTGGGCATGTGGAACTTGTGTCGTAGTATAGGCCTCAGATCTCACTGGTAAACACCATGTTGGCATTTACCTTGCTAACAAAACATACCAACTCTCACAGCTGGGTGGTACGACAGAAGGCACAAGACAAGGGTTGTGAGACATTCCTTTACTTATTCTTCCAAAGTGACAGAAACAAAGACATGGTACCAACCTAGAACTTAAGGGCACAATGATCCATACAGTTGTGTGAGCATTTCTGCTGTCAGGCTCTGACTGGCACCTCTAGGACAACATAGAGATGCCTAGAGGCCTCCCTGTAGATAGGACCCGACACCAACAAACACCAGCAATAATAAATTTACCAGTACAAATCAGTGTTTGCATTGATGTTTTGCTGGTTGACAAGCTATTCTGTAGTCTACCTTTGCCGTTACTTGGCAAAAACACAAACATTAACAGTGTCAAATATGTATCAGACCCAAATTTATCCGAAAGACAGAAAATGCCTGGTTCGTTCCCAAACAATTCCAACAAGTTCTTTAAACTGGTCTGGCAGTGAAGGTTCATGTACATTTTTTGTTGTAGCTTGGCCGGTCTAAAACACAGTTTATACTCTACTGCATCGTCTAGACTGGTCTGTGTGGTAAGAGCGCTTTGCATCTCTTTGCAAAATACTCTAATCTTCATCTAGTTTGTGCGCTTTGTTAAATAGGCTATTGCTTGAGCATACACTACCTGGCCTGTGCAGGAATTCAGTCATATTGGTCTGATGATAGGCTAGAATAAATATATGAACTGCCCTTTAGAGATGCATAGCTTCTGAAAGTTTTGTCACACAGAAAGTCATTATTGGTCTGCTAACAGCAGGATATTATGCTGGCAGCACTAACACAGATTTCTTTTTTCGAAATGACTGCCCTTATTTCAATGAATTGCAATGTGTATAATTCATTATAAATATAGAGAATTGAAGTCAATGGTATTTTAGTGGCATTTATAAGCAAATGAAGAGTAATTTTTGAAAGTTCTTGTTTATTATTTTAAGAACATATAACATACATTATGGCGTACAGACAGACTTGTTCACTAAATTGGCTTATAGCGGGAAACCGGACTATGTGAACTGGAAAGTGGCAATCGAGAAATGCGCAGTAGCGTGGGTAGAATCCGTGTACAGTATCATTTCTTTAGGGAACACAGATTATGTTCCAAGCAACACAATTTTAACTACTTACAGTACTACTTTGGGCCCGAAGCAATGTAGGCTATGGATTCAGCAAACCATACTTTGTTTTTCTTGAATATCATGTCTCACAGCTAAAAGCCAACTTAGTAAACAAACCAGCCTGTAAAATGTATGTTTTAATAATGTTTTCAAAAAAAGCTTTTACAATTTTTTCCCCATGAATTACTTTTCGCATTTTCTTAAAAACAACATAGAATTGAATTTGATTACAAATGACAATCTTGAGAATTAATTCTACACATAGCATCGAGTTGACATTGCGTCTTTTATTTTGAAGATGTTGTCATTACCATACGATAATGACCTCATCGTTTGAGCTTCTGGAAGAATAGCTACTAGAAAGGAAGCCAGACGTGTTTGATAACCACTGCGATTGTGAAAAGAATCAATTTCTTTACAGCAGTACTAACCACCAAGCCTTGGTAATTATACGCTTCTGAACACATCTTCAATACAACTGTTATAAAATACACACTTGCCAAAATAGCTGTCGGAGATTTTTTCAGCGGGAACAGCTAATTGAAACAATATGTTCCAAGTTTAATATGTTATGCTCAAATCAGACAAAACATTTAGAGAAGGGAAATACAATCTGACATGACCTGTCCGAAGCTGAAAAGCGTAGCAAATGTGAATGATTTATTATCATCATCAGTATATTTCCTTATTTTAGTTCAGTAATTTAATTTTCGCAGTCGGAATGTCACGTTGTCACATCGATAAGAGATGCGTGACCCTACTCGGTATCCAACCATCAAGTTCATAATGTTGTTTCAGACCCCGCGGCATAACGGGAAGACCTCAACCTGAAATACTGAGAATAACCTTTCACCTGGCTATATTTACATATGACTAGTTTTAGAGCATGCAACCATAAAAAAGTGGTGTGGTCCCATACTATGGGGTGAGAACATAACTTGTATTCCTTTGGAATTATATGTTCGCATTATTTTAAAATCCCTGAAAACTGTGAATTGGGGTGGCAGGTAGCCCGGGTCACTCATTCCCTGAGCGAGTCAGTTGAACCGGTTCTGAGGTTGTTGCTTTAAATAAGAATGGATTCTCAGTCAACCTACATGGTAAAATATGATACCATTTTAATCAGCTTAATAAAATCTTTCGTTCTGCCGGAGCAAGGCAGTAAACTCTAATTTCACCAAGGTTTTTGCGATGAATCCAAAAGGGTTTGTAATAGGAACATGAGATTCTAGAAGATTTCAGGGGACATTCCAATAGCAATTATGTACTCCCTCATATTCGCTCATTTGGTGTTTTGAGAGTGATGTTAGAGAGAGCTGTTTAACACTTTGATCCTTTCCTCTTGCCATCTTCATCCAAAATCGAGCTCAACGGGGCTTGCTCAGCATTTTTATACGTGCAAAGGAGCATGATAGAATGATAATTGCTTAATTGTATCATGCAGTACACCTGTATGGAAGCATCTGCATTCATTATATTCCTCCAACCTTTCATGCATAAAACAGTTTACACTGTTGTCAAATATAGAACAAGTACACATACACAAAAAGCCCTCCCAAAAATTATTCTGATTCTATGTACTTTAGAGATCAAGGTTATATTTACCAGAACACTTCCAAAAACAAGTCAGATGGAAGCTTTCCAATGATACACGATTGTGGTATATGGGCATTGTTTTCTCGTAGGGTAAAATGTGGGAAATGCAACACTTTTGTTTTTGCCCCCATTTATCATGAGCTGAACTCAAAGATCTAAGACTTTCTCTATGTACACAAAAGGCCTATTTATCTCACATATTGTTCCCAAATCTGTCTAAATTTGTGTTAGTGAGCACTGCTCATTTGCTGAAATAATCCATCCACCTCGGCCATAGGCTGGCCACAATAAAAGGCCACTCTAAAGTGTGCTGTTTCACTGTATTGGGGGGTCCGGGGGGGGGGGTCCGAAAACCATTCAGTATCTGGTGTGACCACCATTTGCCTCATGCAGTGCAATACATCTCCTTCACATGGAGTTGATCAGGTTGTTGATTTTGGCCTGTGGAATGTCGGTCCACTCCTCTCCAATGGCTGTGCGATGTTACTGGATATTGGCAGGACCTGGAACACACTGTCGTATACACTAATCCAGAGCATCCCAAACATGCTCAGTGGGTGACATGTCCAGTGAGTATGCTGGCCTTGTAAGAACTGGGATGTTTTTAGCATGTTGCGTTTATAATTTTGTTCAGTGTAAATGTGGAAAGACAGATGAAAAATAATTCTAAGATTGAGTGTTAAATAATCATTAATAAAATACCTGTTGTGAGGTTGTTGTGTATCCAACAACCTCGCTCCCTCATTTCATCAAGTAGAGTTTTCCCTCGTCACCTGTTTTTCCACTTTTCCCCAATATTTCCTGTCTTTGTTTTGGTTTCTCCCCTGTGTAACATTTTTTTATTTGTATTGTCTTGTGATTGTTCCAGTTTTGGTTCCTTTATTACGTGTCCTCGGTTCTCCCAGTGTTTGTGTCCTTTCTCACCATGCTTCGGCGTTACACGTTGAGCAGGTTTACTATTATGTTCATACAGTGCAAATAAAAATGCACTGTATTTTAAAATGGTTGCCTTCTAGTTGACATTTCTTCAGTCAGATTATGGCCCAGGATTTGAAACAGTAAAATTCCTCTCACACATCCATTCTATAATCATCACTTGGCTACCTTTTTTCTTTTTCTGGATTACAGATGGAGCCACACCCACCTAAGGGTTCTAAGTGTATACAGAGTAAATAAAAATAAAAAGATTAATTCCCATTAGTAGTAGAGGTACAAGCTAAAAAAAAACATCAGTGGATATCTTTTAGAAACCTACAGAAAACGTCCTAGGAACATCCCCATCGTTGTGACCTTCAAAGGACATTCAGAGAACATTTTTAGAATGTTCCTACAATGTTTTTGCAACCTTGTAACCTTCCTAAAACATTTCTCTCCAAACATCTCTCCAAAAACCATCCATGGAAACCTTTTGGGAAAATTGGGGCATCGTTTAGGGAACATTCAACACAAAAAAAAATCCCTGAACCAACAAGATAAAAAAAAGTATTATAAATTGTGATTACTGTACTTTAATATGTTTAAAAAGCCTGGTACACACGTACATCACATACTCTCATCTACAAACAGACAATAGCCCTGTGATAAACATTTAATGAAAGTAACCGACAATAGCCCTACATGATAAATACTTACTTAAAGTAAAAGACAATAGCCTATGTGATAAATATTTTAGAGACATCGAAAACTGATGAAAGTATGGTTGGTATGAATATTGTCTGGTCCATGTGGACTAAATTGGGCACCATCCCACCCAACCCACCAAGTTCCCCCAAGCTTAATGATCACAAGGTTTAATTCTTAATTGGGCACCCACATATTCATCCATTTTCTGAATGGAAATAAGGAGGAAAAATATGTTTGTAGATGTCCATATCTGCTACATTTTTATGGACACAAACTATAGTAGTTTAGAAAGACTGTTAAGGTTACTGGCATAAAGGTCACAGTATGATTTTATATCTGCTATTAATATAGATAACAAATACAGTGTATCTATTATTAATCAATTATAAATTGTGATTACTGTATCTTGATATGATCAAAAAGCCTGGTACACACGTACATCACGTACTCTCATCAACAAACAGACAATAGCCCTGTGATATTTACCCTAAATAGCAGACAAAAGCCCTGTTTGATAAATATTTACTTAAAGTAACAGACCCTATGTGATATTTAAATAAATAAATAAATAGACAAAAGCCCTGGGATAAATACTTACTTTGAGTAAAACACAATTGATGTATGTAATGAATATTTACCTAATGTAACAAACAATAGCCCTGGGGAAAATATTTTCTCAAAGTAACAGACAATAGCCCTGTGATAAATATTTACTTAAAGTAACAGACCCTATGTGATATTTAAATAAATAAATAGACTATAGCCCTGGGATAAATATTTACTTTGAGTAAAACACAATTGATGTATGTAATGAATATTTACCTAATGTAACAAACAATAGCCCTGGGGAAAATATTTTCTCAAAGTAACAGACAATAGCCAGTGATAAATATTTGTTCTACGGTATATATGTTGTGTGTGCAGTCAATTTCATTATCAAATGAAATATTGCTGTAATACTGCTGTAATATATATTGTAATAAATAAAATAAATATTTCCTTAGTATTTCGATAGTTAAGTCGTATCAGTAGGTCTACATACGCTCACCAGCAAGCATCAGATGGGACCTACTTTTGCCTCCATATGCTTCAAGGTTTGACACGTTTTGCATTCAGAAATGCCCTCCTGCACACCAACTGTTGGACAAAATGGTTAAATGAGTGTCTGAAGGCCTTTCTGTCAGCTCCAATGAGTCTGGCAATTCTTCTGACCTCTATCATTAGCAAGGTGTTTTTGCCCACCGAGTTCCCTGGATGTCTTTTTTGTTATTGCTGAATTTTCTGTAAACTCAGACTGTGGTGATGGAAATTCCAGGAGGTCAGTGATTTCTGAGATGACGACCAACAATCATTTCCACTGTCAAAGTCGCCTATAGCCCGCATCTTCCCCATTACTAATATTTGGTGGAATAACAACTAAACCTCCTGACCATGTCTGCATGCTTTATACATTCAGTTGAAGGCATATGCTTTGCTGTTATTCTATTGTGTAATCTGCATTAATAATCTGCATTAACAGTCTTGTATACTCAAAAGTGAACGCAGTAGACATTTTTGTAGAAACACTATTTGATGGCCCTATTAACTGTAATGTACAAGGCAATTGTAACTGAAATAGATAACATTGTAAATCCACACATAGTTTTTCAATCAACATACTGAGGGCCGGGTTTTGCAGACACAGATTAAGCCTAGTCTAGAACTAAAAAGAAAACATGAATACATGGGGGGTTTCAAGAACAATTGCAAACATGCAAACATTTGATAAGTTAGAAAGTATATCCGTACAGCAAAAAGTGTATTCCCCTCAAATGGTGTGGAGTTATTTACATTCCTGTTAGTGTGCATTTCTGCTTTGCCAAGATAAATTACCCAGACACGTATGGCATATGAAAAGGACCATTACACAGGTGCACCTTGTGTTGGGGACAACAAAATGCCACTGCTGAAATGGGCAGGGTTTTTGTAACATAACACAATGCCATGGATGTCTCAGGTTTTGAGGCAGTGTGCATCTGGCGTGCCGACTACAGGAATGTTCACCAGAGCTGTTGCACAGAGAAGGGTATGTCAGTTTCTCTACCACAAGCAGCCTTTGCAGTTTTAGATATCTTGGCCGTACATCCAGCCGTCCACACAACCACAGAGTATATGTAACCATGCCAGCTCAGTACTTCTTATTCCGGATTCCCCACCTGGGGATTGTCTTTATATTTTTGTTCAATTTAAGGACACGGTAAGTGGGGTCAATATCAGTTACTAAGTATTGTTGGAAACATTTTGTTTGTTTGAGACTAAATGTTTATAAAAAAAAAATGTTTAAAAAAACACACACGACACTTTTGACAAATATTATATTTAATAGTGGACAGTCAAAGCAAGGCTTATCTTTTACAAAATCTTGTGTAATCTCATGTTTTTACTAACAACGCTATTGTGGGCACTACATTGCAAACCATCAACTTGAAAAACACATCTACAGTTAAAACAACAGCCAAAATCCTGAGGAGAAGAGAGCCTTGTTCATCTGAAAATATTATATTACAACCCTGTAACGTGTGGAGGACACGACCCACGTGAAAAACACAGAAAAGCTTGACCGATTCAGCTGGTTATCAGTGAGAACAACAATCACAACTCCACCCCACATGTCCAGGCTCTCCTTGACAGATCTTCTAATATTAGGTTGAAAACAATGAAACATTCAGGAGGGACAGTACAATTGCTTATGACAATTAACACCCTTTCTCATGCCGAAAGACAGAACACCCTGCAAATACATACATGACAAATGTTGCATTTTCAAACAATACATCTATAAAGCTTTACCTTCGAAAAAGGCAAAAGTCTGGTCTAATTTGACAGTAGAAATAATCTCATGTTACATCACTATTTGTTATGACGATTCTATGCAGAAATCAACACAGTAAAAGTGCTCAATTAACTGTAAAACTGTAGATCAAACAATGCTTTCGTGATTCAATAGACAACCCATTTCCACTCAAACATACAACTAACTATCAGCCGTAACAGTAAAAAATAAAATAAAAAATAGAATATGGTTGCACAGCTCATAGCCACATAGGAATGCTGTTATTGAGAAGGGGTCTCCTCTGGCCTAACTAACAAAGGCCAGTTTCAATACATGGCTAAACCTATTCATGCATTCATCCTGCGCTCATCATTATTTGCCCAGCTCACACTGGGCACCGATAAAGCCATTCGAATTACCCACATGTCCTTTTGAACTGTCCACTCCAACATAAAAGGCTTGTTTAGATGTAGGTCTGCATTTTGCTTCTTTGTTGCCTGCATTTACAGATTCAAATGCAACCATCTCATTCAGTGGCTCAGTTGTTTTCTTGTGAGACTTTGGTTTCCTGTAAAAGATAAATGTGCAGTATGTTAGCCAGTAGCGTGGGGCATGACGATATGCACCAGAAGGCAAATATGAGAAGAATCCATTGCTAATATCCCAAACCTGTATGTGCCTTTCTTATCCAAATGAAACCGGCTTTTAAATATCAACCCGAACGCAGAAAACAATAAGGAAACAACTAATCAATGCTGGGGGATGGGGGTAGATCATTGTGTGCCCGCACTTTTATCTTATCTTAACTTACGTATGAGCGGTGTCGCAATATTGCAGGCCAGACAGTGGTTTGGTCAAGGTAAACTTAAGCAATTTGTGGATTTTAGATAAGCTCCCTGCAGCTGGCAAAGCCCAGGCCGAACTGGCCTGGTTCTGCTGTACCCAGACTGCACCCCTCCAGCCTGAACAAGCTTCAGCGTGAACATGCTTGCTAGATTAAAAGATACTGTGGTGTGGAACAGTCTTCCAGTTTACACATCTGGTGGCCTGTGGGAACAGATTCCTTGAATTCTTAACCTAACAACAGAATGGAAACTTAGAGCAAAAACCTTATAATAACACCAGGGAGCTTCACTGAGTTGCTGATTGTGCGGTTACTGGGTGGAAATGACATGCAAAACACTTTGAAGGGGAAAAATCACTAAGATTAAGGATTTACGAGCAGGCTACCCTATAGATAAATTACATAAAAGTGAGCGCTCACAAACCAGGGTGATATCATGACACGATGGTGCCAAAACTGGTGTCACATCTCTATGTTACAGGTCACCAAACATCAAATTCCACAGTTCAAGTTAAGTGAAAGAACAGCCTACTTTACTACAATGCTGATGGTTAATGACAGTCCAGACACTAACTAACACTAACACAAGATACCAACAATTCAAGCTATATCCAGTCTGCGTTCTTAGCATCTGAAATGTATCAAACTGGGACACAATAGATAGAACCATGAAATATGGTTAAGATGCACTTTGGGACTGATTGATAAGTTGTGAGTGCCTGAAATTGCTACAGTACAGATTCACATACGAACAGTGATATTTTGTGGATTTTTGTTGATGTGCCAGATATTTTTCTGCAATATTGTTAGTGTAATGGACAGGTCTTCAACAAAATGCCATGAAATTTCAAAAGTCTTTGAAAGTTTGAAAGACTGTTGTCTGGTTTAGAATTTGCCCATAGAACCTATGAGCTATTATATTGAGAATATGGATAATGAGAAAAACATTATTATGGAAAATATTTGCTGTTATGTCCTTTGATCGTCTATTTAAAACTTTCTTACAAGTCCTGAGTGGCCTGAGCATCATAAAGAATAGTTTTTTCTGAAAAGAACTGTTCCTGGCAATCTTCTCGACTTGCTTGTGTCAGACATTGGCAAATTATTTACTGTTGCAGAAGAAAATGGACAGATCCAAAGGTACAACCCAATCCAAAACACAGTGGGACTCAAATAATTAAAATTGCAGATGGTTGTTCCCCCCATAGGCATTGAAATTACACGAAAGTTTAATTTGCCATAGTTTTGTCAAGAAAGCTAACATCAAGCTAACATTTTATAAACTTAACACACCAGTGGTGCTGGTTAGCTAGCTACAGTTATACAAGTCAACATAATATTTATTATATTATTAGGTAGCCTTGTGGCCAGGATCGTTGTGCCAGTCGTTGAAACTCCAAATAGAAAAAGAATCGTAGAAAAAGGAAATGAACGAATGTTGGGGAGGCAACAGTTCATCTACCATTACTTTGCTTGTGACATTTTCTATGACAAGAGGTCAAGAGGCTGTACTGCTGCAACATTCAGACTGAGCTGTGTACCAAACAAGCATTTGATCAACAAGTCTGAAAACCGCCCCAATAGACTCCTCACGAGAGATTTGGACCGGCTCAAACAGTTGACTCCACCAAGGGAACTTGTTTGCAAAACAATAGTTTGATTCCTTGTCAATGCCAGGTTTCTGGCTTGTCATCCATTATAAACATTAAATATGCATTAGTAACATTAAGCCATTGTGCTGGCAACAATGATAATTTAATTAATGCACTTTACTGAAGCATTATTCTAGATTTTTACTATAATGTTTGTTTCAAGTGCCATGCTGTTATTAGTTCCATAACAGTTTCATAGTCAAATACCAGCCAATACTGCAGCCATTTTGAATTAGCACAATAAATCATTTCCAGGTGAAGTTTGAATGGGCACCATATTTGAGTTGTTTTATCAAATGTCATGCTTCTATTATCTTTCTCAAAGGTGTTTTTACTAAATTAACGGACTGATTAGGTTAAATGGTGCAATAACAGGTATTTAATTGTTTAAATAAGGTTATTGGAGATTTATGCAAAAGATGTCCCATGTTACCATGTGGACTTTCCACAGCAAGCAATTTGAACCATATAAAGGTTTATGACACCTGTCACCAATTCTTTCACACGTTGCATCAGCGTGCATTTTCTTCAAGAAGAAGAAAGTGGTGACACAATGTTTTTAACTGAGTAATTCAATATTAAAGGGTGTAGAAACATGATAAACCAATGTTTAGATTATAATATGATGGCCATTTCACAGAACCCTTTTCGGAATAAATAAATAAATAATATTTCTTACAAATGGAGTCCTCTCTCCAAACTTGCTCCAGAACGTCATCTTGACAGTGTTCTTGTGTCCCGTGCGCTGGTCAAAGGTTTGGCAGAAGTCAAAGGGGGGGGCTATACAGGTGCAAACTGACAGAACCTTCTGTGTGACTGGGGTTCTCTACTCGGTGCAGCCCCATGGAATCTAAAACAGAGGAACATAACACGTTTGTACAACATGGCACCGAATGGTGAAGCCTTCAGGCATCACACAGCGGTGAGTTAAACCGATGATAGTTTCACACGAAATGCAGCACACTGTAAAACAAAACAGATGTAATCCTTGTTTTAAATATCTTTCAGAAGTGAAAATGGATGAAAGCGAAGCTGTTCGCTTAATTAAACGCTGCGTTTTGCAATCTGACAGACAGGGAAGACGAAATACCAGACTGCTTTACACCTTACCATTGATGTAGGCACACATGTTATCTTCCAGAATTTTCTCAGATGTCTGAACCATATCGCCACGTGTTTTATCATTGGGCCATTCGAACCTCGTCTCCTTCAGTTTGCCTTGCAGCATCTTCATGAAACAGTGGGAGTTTGTGTGGTCATGGATACTACTGTAAGTGGTAGAAAACACACAGGCAGTCTTAGAATGTGCCGGAATAGCGCTATTTGGGGCTCAGCCTTAGAAACAATGGTTACGTGTCTGTACAGGATTGGTAGTTTTACAATACAAGTGCTTTTTAAAAGACAAATGACCTGCCTTGATAATTGACAAGACAACTGAGCTTCTCAAACCACATCAGTTACCATCCACCATGGTGTGCCCCTCCTGCCCTGCTGCCTGCCTACCCAGAGCAATGTCATATATGGTGATGCACATGTCTGATTGTTTCAAAGGGGCAGATTATTATATGGTTACTAAAAATGTAATTCTCTTTATAAACTTACATAACATTGACTTTAATAGGTACATTGGACCCTGTTATCGCCATTCACTTTCTATCTGCAGCGTGTGTCTCGATTTCACTAGACCTACAACACATACTGTCAGGTATATTACCCGACAAGTCACATATCACGTTGTTATTAAAAGGTACTATCTCACACTGTCCGCGTACACAGATAGAGAGACCCTAAATGACCGCGTTTGTTGGCGTTGAGACCAAATGTCTTTTGTCAGAGTTTGCATGGAAGGTCTTACCTGCCGTGGCCCTCTCCCCAACAGAGTATTATGAGATTGAACTTCCCGTTTCCTTCATCCACCAGGTTCCTGGTGTATCTAGAATGCAAATACACAACACAAGAGTGGGTGAGTATATAATGTCCACTTACTAGATTATTAGAAACAGACTGTGTATAATACTGTACATACGTAGTATCTGCTTATTTTTTTGCCTAATCAGTTCAAAAACAAAGCCAGGATGGCCGGTGCCTTTGTCCTACACTGAAATGTAGGCCAGAAAATTGGATAGTGTAGCCACAAAAAACTGATTTGCAACTACATGCAAAACCTCTGGCATGAAAACTGGTGCCAAGAAGTTACATTCTTGAAAGTGAACATTATTAGTTTGGCAAAGTTATTTGTAGCATAATCACCTTGATATAATACCACATTTCACTACAGTAAGAATTTAAGGGAGGAAAAGATTATATGGATCTCCATAGACTTTTTTCAGTGACGTGATTAATTAAATGTACCTTTTAAAAGGTATGCATTTGCCATTCAGCTCCAAATGACCATTTCAGTTTCATCTGCCAATTTGCAATGTACAACTGGAAACGTTTTTCTCAAATTGAACACAAGATTATTTTGTTTTTTAATAAGCCCATTCTTCATTGATTGATCTAATGAAATGTAATTCGAGGAATGGAAAATGCCCATTAACACCAGATTGTATTTAGAGAGATCCTTCAAAGACATAATACTAACAATCTACTGGCCATCTGATATCTCTGCTCATAAAATATACTTAATAGCGTATATGCTGTAAGCCACGTGCATTGCATCTATAAATACATTTCACATTCATGGTTTGCCAGTCAAAGGGCACGCCGGTAACAATCACGTTTTTTTTGTGGCCGCTGCGACTCCCGGCGTGTGATTACAGCTAAAGGACAGCGCCAACTCAAAGCAACGGGTGTGGATCTGTCTCTAATTCTGATTGGCGGATGGGTGTCCACCCCCCATTTACACCCACAAGAACCAAAACAGTCCCTTGTGATGCGTACCCGGGAAAGACTGTGGAAAGAGGATTTTCTTTTAGTGGAAGCAAGCAATGGAACTATTTTTGAATGTCTAATTCTGTTGTACGTATCAACGAATATTACTTTTTTCTGTTTGAAAGTGAGAGAATGCATGCTATACGACAAGCTTTGTTTAATTTAAATATTTTTAGTAGCCCTTACTAGACACCAAATGATTTCCGACAATCTATGTAAATATTTACGATAATCATGATTTGGACCCATCTTATAAGACTGATGTTTCTTCTTTAACAATCGGCCTATAAGAGAATAATTGGAACTATGAGAAAACCACACTGCCATTGATCTGAAAAGAAACCCATGTCATCAGATGAGATTAGTGTTCGATTGAGCTTCAAATTTGGTCTTGCCAGCTGACATGTTACAACTTAACAACCAGAGCCTCAGCCATTTTAAGACAATGACCGGTCTTTTTTTTTAATATAAATATATATAACTTTACATCAGAAGGTGTTCATGCGATAAAGTGATAGCTGCACATAATGCGTTATTTTACACAGAAAATGGACACAGAAAAAAAAAAAAAGAATACGTAGTAATATAGTTTACTTTTAAAACGAAACACAAACAATAAACATAACGTTTTACCTGAACTGGTCAAATTTAGCAAATCTCATCCATTCTTGGGGGTTGCTCTCGTAAGCTTCCATTATGGCTTGCACCTCCTCAACATTTATATTGTCACTTTCAAAGATTTTATGCAGCACATGAATAAGATCATCAAGAGTTTCTGGTTTCATCACATCGGTTTGCTCCATAGTTAAGTGCTTCTTTCACCAAGCAAAATTGCTTTGTAATAACTCCTGAGCATCGCTTACTCCTATTTATTTTGGTTGGCGGTGGGGGGCGGGGGGAACTTTTGTAGGAGTGTACCATTAGGAAAAAGGGTGATTATGAGTTTAAATAGGAAGAAATGTATGGGAATATGACTAATATTGACATTTACATAATTCGTCGTAGACATTAGCATACGTTTTATTTCTGATATCAAATTAAGGTAATTATGTTTTTTTATAATCACCCCACACTACTTGGACCAATCCTTGCCTTGGCTGCAGCTGTTAGAAAAAACCTTCGCTTTCATTCCCAGATTCTTTTGGCCTTGAGAAGCTACAATAGACCCTTTTAACCCTTTAATATAGGCACGGGTCTCAGGAATTCAGTCCACAGCTGAATGTGAGAGAGGGCGTAAATAGATTTTTAAAAAAAAGTGAATAGAAATATCACTTG
Organism: Esox lucius; assembly: GCF_011004845.1. NCBI lineage: Eukaryota > Metazoa > Chordata > Actinopteri > Esociformes > Esocidae > Esox > Esox lucius. The sequence continues at coordinate 32,639,372 of NC_047581.1, read as the reverse complement.
TGAGATCATTCATTTGTATAGAAGGTACAATTGTCTATTTTATACAATATATTACTTAAAGCTGTGTGACCATTCATAACTGTAGTAAGAAAAGTATTTGAGACTTTAATCAATAGCTCAGACGCCACTTGCACGATTTTTATTATACCTGGGTCAATGAAAAAAGCGTCGTCACTGAGATTTGGCATAAAAAGCCGAGGTGTGGCGCATCATTCGAGGGAAACAGTATGTGACTGATGCGTTGTTCTGTTACTGTGTTAGGATATTGAACAGTAGCTGCTTGGGACAGTTGAGTTGTGTTAGCTCTGCGAGCTTAGCGTTCTAACACAATCTCATAGCAAATGGTGACAGAACATCTGATCACATTGGTATCTTGCCACAGATTCAGTCAGATTTCGGCTGTTTTATTTAACTGACGTTGTTTTACAGGGGGAAAAAATTCACTTGTGAAACAAAGATGCTCTTTCCCCACTTTTTATTAATTCTGAAGTGCGGATATACTATGTTTAGTGAAAACGTTTTTACCTTAAAATTGAACGTCTCTTTTCACCAATGCGGATCTGTGCCCAATTTCCGCCAAAAAGAGCAGTTCAAAAGGAGCCGCTCGATTGCGAACGATCCACCACGGGCCATCACTAGATACTGTAGAGGAGGTCATATGGAAGTTAAAATTAGAAATAAAAACTGTAAGAGGGAAAGTAACGTTTTACCCACACCCTAAAAACTGGAACCAAATGCTAATAAAAGCAAAATCATCCATCGCATTCTTAGAAGCATAAGTAATTCTGTCGACAGCATGAGTAAGGGTTGGGGTTCATCAAAAGGTTGACATGCTTACTGGCATGTAGTGACTTAGAGCCAGCATATCTAACACTTGGAAGACTAAGTTTAGTCCCAAGCCTGTTGCCATTGGTTTCTTGCAGCAGTTGTAGTAACATCTGAATGACTGGCATTGGCTTGGGTTCAATGCCATTTATTCAGAGATACACTTTTAACAGATGATTTTATAGGATGTTCTGTCCTCCAGCAACGCAGTTGACTCGAATGGCTCCTGTAAGTCATTCTGGATAAGTACATCTGCTTAATGACTGAAATTTGACTGCATAAGTCCTGTCAGAATGAATAGAACATGCTGGATATTTGTTTAACCTCCTGAGACCCTGTGTCTACATATGTGGACATTTTAGGCTTCCTGCACCAAAGCTCAGGTCTTTGGAGGTAAAAAGAAAAAATATTCTACTACACCCATGGTAAAATGTGTATTATTGCAGAAAACCTGCTTTAGGACAGACATAATCTTTTCACCATCAAGGGGGAGCACTAAAATGTTTGTGAGTAACTCAGGCAGTTGTGTACTTGCGGAACTCAATGTTTCCACATTAGTCCCTATTAGGCTTTCATGCATTTAGTGATGTATAGAATATGCTGGCTTGCAAATACAGCACACTTTGTCATACACACCAACATTTAGGTCAAAGGGACGTGTTAGTCACACAAGACGGAAACACCAGTCATGTCTACCAAAACTGTTTGTGTAAGGTGGAAAATTATTATGATTATGTATTCATATTTTATTCATGATTACCAGCTGGGTATTGTATGGCAGTATATTTTGCATGGCAGTACTTCATGAACAGTATGTGTAGGGGACATCCGTCATGATCCATTGGGTTCTTCTGCCACCTAGTGGCTTAACCCAGAACAAACGTATCGAGAGGTTCAGTCCTACGCAGAAAATTGCTTCCCACAATGTATCAAGAAAACAAGAACATATAGATGGCATTCTCCCACATAGCTTTTCAGTAGTATGCTACATAGATTAACTGGACCCAGACATGTTACAGGGGGTATCCAGGTAAACAAAAAGGAAAGAGGTCACTGACAATGTAAATATAAAAAACAATCTGGAGGCAATTTGCACACAGATGTAGAGCAAATGTCTCAAACGTTTCACCTAGAGACGGGCCTTACTACTATCAGGAATTACTGTTGTGATAACATGGTCATTAAATCTCACAGGAAACTCCTAACAAGGCTTTTTGGCCCAAGCTTTTGGCGCCACACAGACTACTAGCAAGTGTCACATCAGCAATCACAGTATCACTGATTTAATTTTGGTGTTCGTGTCCCAGACGATGTCAAACTTCAACTGTACCATTGAACATTGGTGGACACTTTTGCTACTTTCATGTCACTAACATGCATAATGTATAACTACATTTAACTGAACACTGTGAGAAAAGGTAGGATAAAGGGGTCACATTTCATGTAATCCAGTGATTTGTTTTACTGATTAAAAAGAGTCACACTAAAAAACAAAACATTTTGCACCTTATAGAAACTCTTTGCATTGTGACAATAAAGCTTTTGAGTTCTGTTCTTAACCACTTCTAAGCAATTATTGTGGGTTGGGGGTACTTCCTTCAAACAATCATTGTCAAAAAATATAAAGTTATGTTTCATTTGATGCTTATAATTACAAATAGCTTTAATGCTACTTGCCTTGTCTTTTTCGAAAATATGACTGAAATGCTGTTGACTCTGTTATAAAACCCTGATTGTAAGGGTCATTTTATGACCAAGCTGGAAAATCCATCCAGCTCTTAAACACTTTAGGCACAATGACTCACTACCCAAACCAGATGCAACTGGTTTAAAGTGGCCAGGAGATGTTATGTGATCTGTTACTGCGACCCAGTGGATGAACTGGAAATCTGCCAGGGGATACACAGTTTTTACCCCAATGGATAGGTGGCAATTGCCTTTAGTACTGTCGGTAGACAACACCTTTTGCTTTTGGAATCTCACAGTTCTTACCTTTGTAACTGTACTACTGTGTTTGAAGGACTGTTCATGACAAACGTCTTTTAATGGAGTAGTTTAATGAACGGGTAAGTATGACCAAACCTTTGACTTGTACAGTAGTGTAGACAGAACGTGAGAGTAGGGTGGAGAGAAAGAAAGTTGGGATACCAGTTCATGCACTGTAAAAAAGAGTAACGTAAACCCAAAATAATTGTTATGATGCAAATAAACTATTTTAAAAACTGAACAGAGATACTCTGAAACATGTAATGTTTTTTTTCAATCAGAACACAAGTGGATATGTACAATGCCCTCAACAATCATTGGCTCCCTAAGGACAAGCCAGAGAATTAGTTTTGTATATTTTTATTTTTTTTCCTTCAAAATGTTATATGAATTCAAAATCAGATTCAAAGCAACAATTGTTGTCACCCCTGCATTTAAGACTTTGCATCCTCCTTCAAGTCAGTGAGCAATCTTCTGTAATGTCTGATGGGGTGGTAGAACACAAGAAAGGATGTGAGACCATTCCTCTGTACAGAAACTCTTCAGATCCTCCAGAGACCATGGTCCTCCCTAGTAAATTGTAAACCTGTAAGATAAATATGTTTGTGAGGATTTGGAGCTTTAGAATAGTGGTTCCCAACCAGGGGGTACTTGGTCTCTCCACAGGGGGTACTTGAAAACACTCATGACACCGTAGGCTTACTAGTGAAGTTAACACAAAGGGGTACTTCAGGGGTACTGTGAGCAAAGCAAAATTATGTTGAGGAAAAAGTTTGGGAACCACTGCTTAGATTGTGTCCTGCTGGAAGATCCAACAACAACTCACTTTTAGCCTCCTGGCAAAAGCAGACAGGTTTTAGCCTAAACTCTCCAGGGAACTGATGGAGTCCATGTTCACATGTGTCCTAACAAAGATCCCAGGGCCTTTTTTAGTCAAAAAGACCCAAAACATTAAAGATACCCCATCATATATAATAGTAGTGTTTAGGTTATTTTCTGTGTTACCATGGCTCTTTTTAGGCCAAATCCACCTCTGGTTGTTTGTTGTCAAAAGGTTACCTATTATTCTTATATTTATTGCCAAAATTATTTCAAAATAAATGTGTCCCAAAAGGTTAATGTATTTACAGATTCAGGATTTAAATTTCCAAATGCAAAATAAACATTGGTTTGGGGAGGTTGTTGCTCGAAAGTTTTAACCTGGCAAAGCAACTTGAGTTGATGATCTGAACCCCGTTATTCTGACGTTGTCCACACATTTTAATGCCGGCCCTATCATCTGCTTGTTCACCTTCTCACTACTAAATTCTAAAATTGCCCTACACTGGAAAGCTGCTGTCATTCCTCTGTCCAAGGGAGGCAAAAAAAACTAGACCCAGACTGTGACAGGCCCTGCCTATCGTAAGTTCTTGAATGTCTGCTAAACAAACAGATAACCTACCATTTTGTGTTCCACCACATTCTTTCAGGCTTCAGGGCAAGCCATGTTTTTCCTTCAGCAACACTTCGGGTCTTAAACATCATAACTTCCAGCTGTTTTTATTGACTAGGCCCAAGCCTTTGATTCACCTCATTAACAAACTTGGGTCAGTGGGGAGTCGCTGTAAATAGCTCTGGAAATGAACATGCTAAGTGACTTAAATGTCACTTATATGGTGGTGTATTTACAAAAAGGTTTCTGAAGTTGGTTATATTAATTTTGAAATGTCAGATTTCATTTGTAATCTACATAATTTTCATATTTCCTTTTGCAAGACTATTTTCTTGATTTGAATGAAAACACACACATACTGACAGAGATTTTCTGCCCTAGTGGTGGCTAAAGACGTGCTTACGCACCCCAATATTCTTTTTAGCCGGGGTTGGCCTGTTGTTTTGAAATACGTGCTTTTATTTTGAAAGTTTTCTCATTACCATGCAACACTGATGCCATTCGTTGTGCTACTGACAATACGGTCTAGCTCTAGCTAGTTTTGACTGGTCAAATGAATCGTTTGCAATCTCTGTTTGACCCACCACTGCTTCTGTAGTTGAAAAAAAATAGGAATGGTTTGACGTGGAGTATTTCCGCAAAAAACTGGATGGCGAAACAGCATGTAGCTAACGTTATCCTGCTTGCTGTAATCTTAGTTTGCGAGCTAGATAGAGAAGTATTAGAATCGGGTCTCTGCCTACTGGATCGGTGCTGAAGGATTGACACCAGTCCTTCATAAACTGATCCCATATTTGTTGGCCTCGTAACAGATCATCATCATGATTAAAGCCATACTAATATTCAACAACCATGGGAAACCTCGCCTATCAAAATTCTACGAGCATTACGTGAGTAAGCGATTGTCTTGCTGATAGCCCGCTAGAATAGCTGTCAGATATGTCCTGTTCAGTAATTTATCTTTCCAGCTAGCTAACTCGAGCTAGCTGCACCGGGGATGCTGCTGTTTTGATCTGATAGATGTTAGCTAGCGTTAGTTAGCTAGCAACTGTTTATTACATAAAATCTGCAGATTTTATAAACAATGGTCTTGCTTGATAGATAACCGTAGCAAACTCACTTTTGGTTATCTAGAAAGCTAGATAACTGCAATGCTTTGTGAGTTATTTCTCTAGTCTTATATTATTGTTACAACTGATATTACGAGGTACCTGCCTTACACAGTGTCATTTGAGACGTGATTGGTCTGTTTGGGATCTTGGTATATCCTATATCAAACTAAGCCACAGGGTTATTTTTTAAATAATTAAACATGTGTAGAATTAGCTATCATTTTACACCCACACTATCAAACCCCTTCCTTCCTTAGAGGGCCTAGTGTCTGCTGGATTTTCAAATGTCCTTTAAATAAGTGTCCAGTTCACATTTATCCGTGACCTTAATCAAGTACAAATATCTTTTGGTACTTAATATTTCATTTGTTTGCATAAATACATTTTATTATTTAATTATACCGTTATTTAACCAGGAAAACCAAGAGCCGATTCTTATTTACAGCAACGACCTGGCAACACTGTTACGGCCGGTTAACAGTACATAGTTTTCACCTTGGCGATAGAGGGATTACAACCAGGGACCTTTCGGACACAAGTCGTTTGCCCCAACCACTATGACACGTTGCCATCTGTCAATCTAAGATGTGTTGATGAACAATTATTGTTCCGAATAGACTGGTAACTGAGGGACTAACTGACTAGTAAACCACAGTGTCACTCCTCAGATTGTTGTACGAATGGGTATACTCTATCTTTTAGTATAGATAATTTTGAAAAACGGATGTCCCAAGGATACCTTTAATGTTATTTAGGGAAGTATTTTTTCCTCACAGATATTTGAAAAACAAAAAGAGGTATATTGACCTTTTAATCTTAATATTATACAGTAAGTAGGTGTGTTGATCCGTGGTTGTCAGACCAATCCTTACAATGTCGTTGTAGCTCATCTGATTCACCAAATCAAGTGAATTGATCGTTAGTTAGGTTGAATCAGGTGTGCTAGCTGTGGTAGATCAGAAACATGTAATGGCTTCTCATCCCCAGGAGAGGTTGAACCCCTGGCAGTAGTTCCCCCTGAACTAGCTTACTTAAGTGAAGCAGATAAGGCCTTAATGATTAGGTGACATGTGGTTCAGGGGGGCTAGGAAATAATTGAAAGGAAAACAAAAAACCAGTGAACAATAGGTCCTCTGGGGAATAATGCTACATATATATGTGGTAAAGTAAGGGCTGGATTTAGACCAGGGCTGCCAAACCCTGTGGAGTACTAACATAATGGAGCATTTCTCTCTAACCCTATTTATTCTAATAAGTAGCTGGATGAGAAGCTCAATCAGGTTAGTGACAACTGGGGTTGGAGAGAACCCACAGAATGATTGATCATCCGGAAAGGGATTGGGCGGCCCTGATTTGTGTTCAACCAGTGTGTCTGCTTGCACTGCTACAGAGAGCACTCTTTTAGGGCTCCTCCCACTAGTCCCATGCTTCGTATCACTTGACTCATTTCACAGGATTGCTTGAAGACATTCCCTTTCACTGCATTGACCTCCCGAACCACCCATATTCCCCTGAGGGCATTTGCTTGGTTATGTGGCCATTGGAAAACTGCAGTGAATTAACTGCCACTTTTCGGGGAGGTTATCAGTATAACATTAGTCTCTGCTGTCTGTAAATTATCAGAAGATTTTAGTGTCAAACAAATGTGGTAAATGACGGCCAAACTGCACGAAAGCTTGTTTAAACCCACTGACTATATTCGCAATTTCTGTTCACAGAGTGAAGATACAGAACAACAGATCATCAGAGAAACATTTCATCTGGTATCCAAAAGAGATGAGAACGTCTGCAATTTTCTAGAAGGTGGAATGTAAGAAATCTCTGACAGACGTGCCACTGAAAGCCGTAAAGCCCTTGTGTTCAGCGTAGCCCACAGAAACCTTCACATGTAACAAAGAAATGCCAATTTAATGTTTTTTTGAAATGTACACAAGTAATCCAAAACACCCACTAGATCTGGAGATATGGGTTATTTGATACACTGGTCTACCAGTAAACTCTCCTTTTTAATGGTCCATCGTCATGTGACATTTCGCACTGCATCAGAGCCCTGTGGGACAGTAAGCCTGACAACCGATGCTAGCCAGCTGGCAAGAGATCCTCACAAGTTGTTGAATATTCATTTGTCATTTCATTAAGCAGTCCCAGGGTGCTAGGCTGTTGCGTTTTGGAACCACCTCCACATTCAGCGAAGACTAATAGAGCTGGGGCGTGTTCGTTTACTTCACACCGTAGTGAAAAAGTTTTGCTACAAACGTGTTGGACAGTCGGTCCCTAGCGTGTGCATGCAACGTTTTCCCTGCTCGGCGTGCTTTTATTGAGCTTTGCCGCCGCGTTTAGCCCAGGCTTATGCCACGTTGCCCCTGTCGATCTGAACCACGTCCCATGATGCATTGCTGGACCCCCTGATACTTATTTTACCGGCATATTCGCCTGTTGATCACGTCGTTGGGAGGCTTGTGCGAGTGCACCGCTGGTTATAGAGATGAAGCGCCAGGCGACGGTGCTCAGGTGTGAGTGCCCGTGCTGGTCATGTGGCCCGTTGCCTTGATCTCTGTTAAACAACCTTGGCAGACTTGTGCCATTGCGCGTGTGCCATTCTCTGCACATCACAGGTAAATTAATGCGTGCCAGCTGGCATTCGTGCGTGCGTGCGTGCGTGTGTGTGAGACCAAATGGGCAGAAATGGAGTGGGACCTACTGGAATATTTTTTTCTAATAAGAAACTCTAATTTGCATGAAATAAAATAAAATTACGTTGTGAACATTTTGTCGCAACTCGCTTTAATGAATACACCGTGCCTATTTGTGTTCACCTGGGCCAGTAGCTTTCTCTTGACACTGAGCCAGTCCTCCCACTAACTTACGTAAATGTCGAGCCCTGCTCTTGATAACTTTTTGATTGTTGCCCATTGTTTTTTTGTGTCCTTAGGTTGATTGGTGGTTCTGAGAACAAGCTTATCTATAGACACTATGCCACACTCTACTTTGTCTTCTGTGTCGATTCCTCTGAGAGCGAGCTTGGCATCCTGGACCTTATTCAGGTAATTTCTGTAAGGTGTGAACATTAAGTGCCACCATCTCAGATAGGTGTCAGGGTGGATTTGTCACTGGTGGAATAACACCACTGCCAACCCAACTCTGTAGACGACCACACGGCTCAGCGATTGTCGCTGTCTCTCCTCAGGTGTTCGTGGAAACGCTGGACAAGTGCTTCGAGAACGTCTGCGAGCTCGACTTGATTTTCCATGTGGACAAGGTGAGTCGTTATTTCATGGTACTACATTCCGCTGCCCCTTCCATAACAAGCTTCCTGTGAAGGGCATGTACAGATGTTACCTATGACAGGGATGTAATGTCGGCCTTGCCCACAGTTGTCACAGTCGAACAAAATCCCAATGTGCCATCATATAGACATTTGGTGATGAACAGTGTCGTGTTCTTATCAGTCTTCTGTGAAGTATTCTCCCGTCCGGCGCCTTGCGACAAGTTCATCCTGTCGGTATCTAAGCAAGTGTACCAGCGATGTGGGACGTCAACATACTTTCTGCACAGGTTGCGTCAACTACAGAGATGCTGTTGTTAGTTAATAAACAGGGTGATGTGAATAAAGACTAGGCTAGATAATTGTGACAGCCGGGATCCACATGAAACAGAATCCCTTGTGGTGCTTGGTGTGGTTCGTTTGAACATCCAATATTTTGTTCGTGGAATGTGGTCACAGGTGGATACATTTCATTTTGAAATAACTGGGAGCTGGGGGGTTTGTTAGGCCAGAGGTTTGGTGTGCTTAGTTAAACAAGAGAGCGTGGTGTCTTAATTCTAACTCTTTCCATGGGTTGTGGATTTCCTGTTCCTGCTTTGTAGCCTTTTAATTATGTGACAACAGTAGTAAATTATACTGTGAAGTTTTAACTGTGTGAGAAATTCCCCCTTTAAAATGGATCCCGTAGAAAAAAACAGCAGTTGAACACTAGAAGTGTCTCTGCAATAGGATGGTTTCTCTGTGAAAACCACCTATAAACAATAGGTATCAAAGTAATTTTCCCCCAGGGACCGCGTTCCACCTTCATGATGTCAAGTCTCACTGAAAATGTATTTCTATCAAAATGTGCTCAATTGATCCTCTATCAATAATATAAACAGTACTGACTTAAGTCTGTTAACTTCTACACATTGTCGATGGTTTTCCGTTTTTCCTTAATTTTTGTATTAAATTATATTTGTTCTGCCCTACCCCGCGAATAAAGGAATAAATTATACTTCCTATTTATTTTAGTGGTTAACAAGCCTCATTTTGACCTTGCCAGGTCCACAACATCCTGGCCGAGATGGTGATGGGAGGTATGGTGCTGGAGACCAACATGAACGAGATCATCACACAGGTGGACGCCCAGAACAAAATGGAGAAGTCGGAGGTAAGGGCGGCGGCGCTTGTCCGTGACTTGCCGCGCTCCGGGCATGCACGCTTGTATGTGTCTGCTGGGTCCCGCATGCCCCTCCAGCGGCCCTGTGGCGCTCCCGACTCCTGGGTGTTCGTGCTCGCCGGCCCTCCGCTACTGCACTGCCACGCCAAACAGAATGACATCCTCCGCCTCCCTGACCCCCAAAGACGGGCTCATCCGCACCAGCACTCATCCCTTCTCCGGGGTTGAAATGCATCCGTGGAATTGTTTCCAGACACACACACACACACACCCCAACGTTGTTCGTCCCGCTCTTCTTCTGACCGGAAATGTCATGTGGACGTGTGTGTGTCTAAATGGTGAGGGGATGGTGGAGTCTGGATGGCTGTGGAATAGTTAGCCTGGTTGAGTGACCAAATTTGATTAAATCGTTTGTGTCCGGAGCGGCTCTGCTAACAGCTGGGAGCTGATGTCTCGATACTGAGCAGTTAATATCAGGGAAATTGAGACCTGGACATTTGCTCGGTTTTATTGCAGATATTGTCACTGTTTTATTGCAGATATTGTCACTGTTTTATTGCAGATATTGTCACTTTTAACTCGTTGATAAGACCATAACTATTTAAATATAGTCTCACGAATTATGAAACAAGATTGTTACTTCCTGAGACAATTTCATAGAATTAATGGCTCCTGGGTTTTTTACACCACACACACACACACACACACACACACACTCTCTACACTTGAAATTCTCCAGATAAACTGCTATGAATCCAAATATTTAAGAAAAGCCTTGTATGGTCATGACAGTTATTTTGTGGAGGCAGGTTCTGTTTGCTTGTCTGTTGCTTTAATATAGTTATGTTACACAATGTAAGGTGACACGCTGAGGCTCAAATGTCTTACAGATTTGTAACTCACTGTTGACTAATCTTTGTTGCAAATTATTCCTGCACCCTTGGCTAACGATAGATATTACCTTACTGTAGCAATGTGGCTGTATCAAGTAACTAAAAGCATTCTTTGGTAATGACTTCGGGCCGCATTGTCTGGTTGACAGGTGTGTTGTGAGGCGAGTGTTTGACTGTTCAACAAACGTTAGATCTGCTCCTCCTCTTCCTCCTTGGACCTACCCTAGACCGCGATAGTTTCATTGTAATTTTATTTTAAATGACTATGTAAAAGTATGGCGTAAACGATGTATTTTTTATTGCATTGTGTCAAGTAAAGTCAGTAAAATTTGGTGAATTGGTTCACTTTCATATATGCTAAACTGGCTTAAATGTGAAACCTCAGGGCTGTTTTACGCCTTTAGAGCAGTGGGAGCGCCGGTCTGTGAATGCGGTCTACGATAGGTCTTCTCACTGTTTATATAAACTGTGATTACTTTCTCTGCTTTAACAACATTCCTCATTCCTCTTTTCCCCTGACCCTTTCTAGTTTTCTTCGTTCTTCTCTCTTTACAGACGTTTATCTTTCAGTCTCCCAGGCAGGACAGGTAGACACAGGTACTGCTAAATTTCCAACCAAGTCCTGTAACCTCAGTAAATTGACACTTTACGTAGTTCTCTGTAGCTCGCCACGTAATAGCAAAAACGACGTCACTGACATGAAAGTAATTTACAAAAGTAATTTACAGCAGACCCAACAATGTATCACTGTTACTTAGAGCTACGTACCCCCATTTTACTTCATTGGAGAACCTAAATGTGCAATAAGAATTTGTGTTTTTTATTAACATAACAAGAACCTAATGTTACGTCAATGCCAATGCAAAATAGGCTTAGGCAAACGGAAACATTTGCCAACCTAAAAAATGCAGCTGGCCGACGGTAGTTAGTTCTGTGCACCGGTCTCGTCTGACGTTGTCCATTTCAGCAATGGAGCGGTCTCGTCGCGTTTTTGCCGCAAGGTTGCTAGCCAGACAACATATAGCGTGCTGTTGCTTTGTCTTCGCTTGGCTCTGATGCCACTGCTTTGCTGCCTCATGTTTCATGAAAACGTCCTCTTGTGATTTCAGTAAACCACTGCTTACGCACTTCAGTTATTTTGCTTGATGTGAGACAAATCTGTTTTTGGATCTACAGACGTTCTACCAAGTCAGTGGTTTGGCGGTCTCAGCTACCCGGTGATAACTGCTGGTAAAGCCTTCATCAATGAAAGCTGCTGAACGTGGCTGCTGTATGTAACAAAGCTATGAACAAGTTCTTAATCACAAATCTAGGGCTTTGGGCGACTGACAAGGAGTAGGTTTAATTGCGTCACATTAATTGTAGGCGAGAAAAATGTAGTTGATTGGCTGGTTGCAAAGGTCATTAAAATTCCTGGGTTATTTTCGTTTTTAGGTACAGTAGGTACTAGGCCTATGTATTGTCCCCTCACTTTGAGAGTAGCAAAATGTAGGAAGGACAAACTTGAACAGAACTCATGCATATCTACTGTGGACTTCATAATAAAAGCAAACCTTTTCAAACCCGTTATTAAAATAAAAGTACTGATCCCTACTGTTTTTATAACACTTCCTCTGATGTCTTGAAAGAAATGTCTACTTCGACTCGCTGTCAGAACTAGAAAGTGTTGCTGAGAGTCTAGAAGCTATCTGAATCTGCATTTTTGGGTCTGACTGTTCAAGATTGTGTGAGTGAATCTCTAACAGCAGTGACTTTCAAAAGCAATCCCTCAAAATCTTCGGATGGAGAATCTAGAGTTAAACATTTAATGAAATGCACATGTAGTATTTTTATTTTATTTTAGTATGAATAAAAAATGTCTCCATGTTTCTCATCATTAAAAGGTTTTATATAGATTTATTTTTTTGACCAGTCCTTTGAAACTCACAGCTTTGGAGTGTTAACTCACTGTTCAAACTTAAAATGGAGCAGACCTGTTATGACAGGATCACAATTCCCCTGTGGCATTACCATTTTAAAAAAGCACATATACCTTCTGTTGCCATAATATTTTATGTGCATTTTAATTATAAAAAATATATTAAATGGCCATAGGTTGCCAAACCTCATATCACTATGATTTTTTTTTAATAGTATTGTGATTAAATGAGAATAATTTAATTGGGAAGTTAACTGCAGAATTTGTCTTGGTGCTTCCTGATACTGTGCTAGGTTATTACCATCTTTCACAAGAAGCATAAATTAGTCATTTTACTTAGATCACATGCACTAATTAGGTTTTCTAAATTCAATAGACATCTGTAGCTTCATTTCCTTCTCATATCAAATTCAATTTTTCTGCTTTACCCAATTCCTTCCTTGCATTTTTATCCTTATCAGTCCTCAAGAATTTGGTGGGCCCACTTGTCAAGCAATGCTGCATTTGTCTTTCAGAAGTCAATATTATTATTATTATTATACTTTCAACATCAATGAATCTACTACTCTGTTCTCACAGTTGATTCATCCTTGGCTCTGGTTGTAAATCATAAATGAACCAGTTGTTGCATGTGCATTTGGAGCTAGAGGCATTTGGATGTACATTTGCATATTTGTCTGTTCATAGTCAATGCTTTGCATTTTGTCTGTGGGTGACTGTCTCTGAATCGTGTTGACAGTGGGATGGTCTGTGTCCGTTTTGTATCGTGGCGTGAGAGTTGTAACTTGTAACACATCAGCTTGCCTGTTGACTCTCAATTTGGTGTTTTGTCTGTAGGCTGGTATTGCAGGTGCCCCTGCTCGTGCCGTGTCTGCCGTGAAGAACATGAACCTTCCCGAAATGCCCAGAAACATCAACATTGGAGACATCAGCATAAAAGTGCCAAACCTACCTTCATTCAAATAGCCGGCAATAGCCACTGGGCAGATGTCAGCCAGTGTTTACGATGCGGTTTGTTTATCGAAATCAAACTTTTCTCAAAGATCATGAAGGTACTGTGTGAATTCCTTTGGCGTCAGCTGTTTGTTTTAATTTTGATGAATGTCCTTGATGTGGCTTTTTTTTTTGTTTGAGAACATGGAGTATTTATTACATTCCTCTATGCTAATTGGAGGTGTGCCCTTATGACGTGGCTGCTACAGTATTGGAAAGTCATTCCTTATTAGTGCTTTGTAAAATAAAAGAACTGAACAGAATATTCTTATAAGTACATATCTTGATATATGCTGAAATTGTATTTCTTATCTGTACACAAAATATTTTAAAACAAAGATTTTGTCTTATCAAATTTTTTTTCTTTAGATTTTATTCAGTATGATTTTTTTTCTTTCTCCTTTTTTGCAACTCAATAAAGTATTGAATATGTTGGCAGTGCATGGTTTCGTAGTATACAATAATATTACAATGCAGACCCGTTTGATTGAAAGGAGAGATTGGGCTCTTGTTTGAGCATTACTTCACGGATTCAAAAGACTGTTGGGAAATCCACTGAAGTGCTGCAGAATTTGTGCCGTTTGGCCATCACATGCCATGTGATAGGACCGCTGACTAACATGTGACTGACTGCTTCATGATGTCTTGCGCGGCTGTTTGGCTGCGCAGTTCGCGAAGAAGTACTTCAAGTGCTTTTTTTAAATTTATTTTTTAACGCAAACGTGCTCCATTTACGTTATTATTAGTAACAATCTTAGCATAGATGATGATAACCTATTAAAATATGGATTTGGTATTTGTGTGGATAAAGTGTTTTAGTTAATGAGCGCACTGAGTGCGCAATGTAGACTGCGTGAAGGCAGCGTTGCACACCAGGAAGTAAAAGGAAGGATGCCTGCTCTTGTGGATTAGATTTGAAATTTAAAACAGTATATTTCCTTAAACAAACCCCAGATAGTAATGGCAGCCATCATCAAAGAAACACAAAGGTAAGCATCTGTCTTGCGTGTATTTTACTTTAAGGTAACATGTAGTTTACTGATTTGTTTTTAAACGTTTTTATAGTAGCTGTTGCTAACAAGCTAGTTTTTGCAGGAAGTCTAGCAAGCGTAGCTGAAGGTTTTTGCATTACATTATTTAAGAAACGTCCGTGGAAGTAAATGTAATGCGGTTTCGGTCGTTGGCAAAATGTACGTGAGAATTGTTTCTGGTTTGCTAGTTTGAACTTCACGAATTACGATGAGCCGAGCCTCAGTAGTGGTGTTGCTCGTTTGAAATTGTACATGGCATGATGCTAGCATTGTTTTTGTTTACCCCGACTTTCTTTGACATCGGAACTCCAGTCCAAGAACGACACTGTCACTAGTTGCCGCTCAACCATCGTAATTCAAAGACTTCAGATTAATCGGCTAGCTACTGTTATTGGCTAGTTTGACATTCATTTATTTAAGACAGTCAACATTTAAGACCGTTACTTGGCTAGCTACATTGCACAAGCTGACATTTATTTTTATTAAATCCCCAGCATTAAAGAAGCAGTGACTTTTATCAACACGATTGATCTAAATAAATTCTCCAGACTCCTTTCACGAATCCTGCAGAAACTTCACCTGAAGGTAGGTGTCTCCAGATAACATGTTGTGTGACGAATGTCCGATGGGTGTTACGGGGAGGAGTTAAATGTGAACTTGATCTAAACACTTGAATGTGTTCCTATGGAACTGGACGTCATGTAGTATAAACTTCTCGTAAATACTTGTTGTATTACTGGCCACATTCTTCAATCACGCTTGTTCCAAAACGTTTACTCAGACAACTAGATCTAAATGGTGTGACAATCACTGTACCTCATTTGCAGAGTAGTAGACGACCACTAATCACTCGCCTTTGCCTTTCCTTCCGGGGACTCCCTAGTTTGAATAAATCTACTTTACAAAAGCTGCCCCCTCAGCCCCTGATTTATTTTGAGGGAAGAGTTGACGAACTTGCTCACTTGAGACAGTGCCAAGCCGCAGGAGGGCCCCAAAATAAACATAAATCTCCAAAATGATTGAGAATGAAATGACACTGAGAGCATCTGAAATGTCATTTCCAGAAATTAGCCAAATAATATATTTTTAATGTATTCATTTTAAATATTGAGCTGTGTATAACCTATGAATGGTTCATGGGATCATATATGGCATAAGCAATGAAAATCACTCCTGAAGTTCATCTTATGCAATGTAATGGTTATAAATAAACTGGCTTTAGGGTTTAATTAGGATCCCCAGTCACTTCTGCCAAAAGCAGCAGCTTCAAGGGGTCCACGCAGCCTCCGCCATACTCCTCCAACACGTCTCTCTGGGTTCTCTTTCCCACGTCCATGTTATTAAAATAATACAGTCAAAATATATGATGTGTGTTTTGCTAAATATTTCTGCATCAGAATCAGCTGAATTAATCTCCACGTTGAAGCCTGACAATTTTACAAGGATTAGTTGGTAAAAGAGCAGAAACAGAATTTCGCACAGACTATACTCACCTTATTTTGGATGTCCAGAATACTATTTTGGGGTTTTCTGGGACCATCTGACACCAGGAATGTTTTTTTTATCACCTATTTGACAAATTATTTTATAGTGTACATGTTTCCAAAGAATGATGTAGTTACTTGTGTCCTTCAGGAAGAGCGCACGTTCAGTGAAGAGGAAGAGCAGAAACTGCAGATTGCTCTGTCATTGGACAAGCAGGCGCTCAGTCTTGTGCTGGAGACTGCTGCCTTCATTCTAGAGCAGGTAAATATCACTTGATGCTGGCTTCAGATTAGCTGGAATAAATAGTCTTTATTCATTGTTGCTCATTGAGCCTTTTAACCGCTTTTCCTATTGGGTGTTTAGAGCGCGGTTCCCAGTTTGACGCTGATTGAGAATATGGGGTCGCGACCCCTAGTTTGGGAACCTCTGCTTGAGGCAAGGATAGTGTCTGAAACCCTTCCTCTTTAAAGTGTGCCTAAAATAACTCTCCTGTTGCCTTCCTTAACTAACGCTTGTTATCTTAATTATTTGCATTGTCTCAGCGCTGACTATTGACAATACCTTTGTAATTGAGTAGAATTTACTCATTACTACTGAGATGTTTTCCACATAGTCTTTTAAAATGTATGCGTTAACTGGAACTCGATTTTTCACTCTAAAATGCATGGCAAACAATAAGTGGTTATTGCAAAGTTCAATTAACCGTAAAGGATGAATGTCATTAGATACAAAAAGACATTCACCCGAGAAGAGCAACGCTGATGCGAAGTTATCGAATAATACGTTCTTTTCACAGTATTTTTTTTCTCATAAAATGCTGCAATCAAGTAGGTGTAGATTTTGTATCTAAACAAGTTAAGCATGCTGAGGTTGCCCTGAGTGGGATGTTGGCCGAAATACACAATGCACCCAGGCTTGTATTAAAGGGTAAGTTCACCCAAATTACAAAGTGACACATTGGTTTCCTTACCCTGTAATGAGCCTATAGATTTACAGTAATCCATGCTCTGGGGCTCTACCTGGGCTCACAGTCACCTAAGCCATTACAAGGAGGTGCAAAAGTGTGCTGATGCACGGCGACCACATACTCTCCTCGTAAACCTGCACAGTGCTGGCCAACAGCACCGCCATTCTCAGGACTCCTGGGCCAGAACAGATATTATATTGTAACATATACAATTTAAATAATTTGTGAACATCAGTGCCATGACTTGAACGGGAATTGACAACAAACGCTGGCCTTTGAGAACAGCCTTTGGATGGCCTGTATTGCGTAAAGGCACCAATGTGTAATTTCTGTACACTATCCTTTTAAGCCAACTCAATAAAAAGTGCCTTGAGCCTTAGTGCAGATTCTCTATGTACCCTTCTGCAGGCTGTCTATCATAATGTGAAGCCAGTGTCCCTCCAGCAACAGCTAGAGAGCATCCATCTCTCCTCTGAGAAGGCTGAGGCCTTCTGCCTCGTTTGGAAGGCTGCCGGACCAGATGTCCTGGAAAAGGTCAGGCAGAGGATTTTTGCCCCCAGGAAGGTGAGAGAAGCTTTGACTGATTCTCCTCCTCATAATATGTAAACCGCGGTTGTGACAAATCTGGTCCTGCAATGTTGTTTTGGTTTTATTTACATTCTTATTATTATTATTTAAGACGTACAACACATCATAGAAATGCTATTTATGTTTTTATATATTTTTAATATGCGTTAATACAAAATGAATGTTCTTTTGCCAATTGAAATAATAAAAAACTTTTTTATAATGCTTGAAAACAAATCTTGCACTTTGTTCAGAAATAGCATAAAGGCAAAATCTTTGAAATAGTTTACATTAGAATAAAAAGTATTGTGAAACTATTAAAAGGCCCTATTCGTAATTTATGTATCAACTACAGGAGAATACAATGCCCTGGATATGCCATCTAAATAATTCTCTAGTGTAAGACTTGAGAAATAAGTCCTACCCGTTTAATTATTAGTTGAAAATGTTTTATATAGGAAATAGGCATTGATCTTTTTAACATTAAAGAGGATCACAATCTCTGTTGGGGCCCCCAGGTGCTGTAGTGTTGCTTTTTTGTAGTGCTGGTCTGTCCAAACTGCTGGTGGTTGATGGGTGTGGTACTGGGAGCATCAAGGCAAGTTACGTATAGGCCAATCATAGCCTGGGAGTGGGGCAAACATCAGCTGGGCTTTCCTTGTCTCTTGGCGATCTTGCGTCTCGTTTTGTTGGCTTGGGCCAGTAGTGTGCTCACTCTGACTAGAAGGTAGACATAACGCGATCTTCAACTCTCCCTCGCCCATCGGGAAAGGGAGTCTTCCGGGGTGACCTAAATTACATCTTATTCCCTGTGCACTACACTAACCGTGGGCCCGGGGCAAAAGTCGAGCACTCTGCGGAGGAACGGTGGCTGTTTGGGATGTACTTGTTAGTGTTTTCTCCCCTCTGGAGGGTGAGGATGGTGTCGTCACCACTGGCGATGCCCTGGGACCGCACAGAACTGCTGTATCACTCTTCATAAAACACTTAGCACTCTCCCTGCTCTCAGCACTCAGTCCACAGTTTCTCCACCCAGAGGAGCAACATGGCAATATTTCCAGGCGAGCTTGCCAAGTCCGGACCAAACCAGGGTTTGGGGAGAACAGATAAAAAAAATTATTTAGTTGTTAATTTTTCTTGAAATGCCAAATTCAGAATCTAGATTTGAGACAGTGTTGTAGGCAAGACTGAATGAAGATGAAATAAATAAATTAAACCCTGTGTATATGTTGTTGGAGTGACTTTGGCCTGAGTGCAGCCATGTGCATTTGAGTGTGACAGCACCATTAGACCACACAGTGTTCCGTGCATGAGCTTACCTAGCTGGCATCACTATTACATCACCTGCAAGCCTGTTCTTGGATCTCTATTGAAGAAACCACTGTATTTTCTATATATTTACTAATCTATTCCACTGTTTGTCAAGATGGATAGTGTCTGTCTCATTTGTTACATGTAGTTTAAGATGGTTATGTATCTGTTGTTGTCTTGTGTGTTTATCTGTGTGTCTGTGTGCTTGGCAGCTGGAACATGTTGGGTGGGAACTCAACCTTCAGATGGCTCAGTCCAGACAAGCAAAGTTGAAGGATCCACATGCAGTGCTGGAGCTTGGAGTCAGAAATGAGGATTCTGAGGTAAAATAGTCTTTCTCTCTTTTTCTTTCACTCTGTGTGTGTGTCTGTTTATCTCTCTGTCTCTCTGTATTTGTGTCTGTTTATCTCTGTCTGTCTCTCTGTGCGAGTGAGTGTGTGTGTGTCTGTTTATCTGTGTGTCTGTCTGTCTGTTTCTCTGTCTTTCTGCATGTCTGTTTATCTCTCTTTCTCTTTCCCTCTGTGTGTCTCACTCTTACACTTTGTTACTCACTAAAAACAGAGTGGTTGTTTTCTTAGCTATACTCAGGGGACATAACCAAGCCTACAAATGGATGCTAATTCTGCATCCCTCTTGACACTAATGCTGTCCTGAAAGGAGTGCTTGTTAATGATGGCCTCCAGGGTCTGCTTCTCCTTCAGTCCTACATGGGCTCTGTGTCTGCACAGTATCAGCAGACCAAAATGGATAGTCTGTTGATTGTATGGATGTCTTTCAAAATGGATAGTCTGCTGATTGTATGGATGTCATTCAAAATGGATAGGGTCCGCAGATCTCCATCAGACACTGTTAACCCTGTGGTTGTTATGGTAACAACAAGTTTATGTTGTGTATAGAAAGAAATGGAAAAAAATATATACGGTCATAGCGTATCCGATCGTACTTGAATTTCCAAGCATTCATTTTTGTTTTTCTCTGTAGATGGATGATGCTCATTCTCCATACTGTTTGTGCCTGGCTTTGTGTCTTTTAGGGTCCTTGGAGTTTTATGAGACAGTCCCTCAGATAAGCTTTGTGTTATCCGTAGTGGAGATGGGCATGTCTCTACGTTGTCCTTCAGAAAGTAGTAACATATCTACAGGTTTATTAAGTGTTCCAGTTTATGGTGTTAAAGAAAAGAGTACTGAACAAGAGTTCTGTCTCCCCCTCACACAAAACTGATACAATGCAAAACGAGACACATTTGAATAGCATCCGTTCAGGTTTGCGAGCTGTAACAGTGATGTGTTTTTCTTTATCTCGTGCGTAAAGATGTGACGGGAGGATTTCATTTTTTCACCTCAACGTTTTCTCTTAAGCAAGTAAAACGTGTTAATTTATTTAAATCCACTTACATGGGCCCTGTTGGGAATAGATAGCTGCATGCCCGGGGCCAGCCGAGTATGAGGGGAGCAGCCACAGTTCACCGCTCCTGTACTGGGAGGCTATTCCTCTGTCAGGCAGTAGGGGGCACTGTTGCCCCACTATAGATACAGGCTTTTTCCAGTCTCTCTCCTGTCAACACGGAGGATTGGCTTTTTGGTTCAACTTTACATTGGAGAACAAGCATGTACCCACACAGACTTGCTTTATTTTGTAGAAACAAAAATGTCCAACGCAATTGAATTCCTAAGATGTTCTGCACGCATATGATGAAATGAGAAACATCTCTGTGACCAATTCGGTATGTAATGTTGATTTAAAGGGAAACTACTTCATCATAGCGTGATAGTCTTCCAGTAGGGTGACATGGTATCTCTGAGATGGAGGAAACAGGAGAAAGAGGAGAGCTGCTGGTGGAAAGGAGTGCAGCTGTACATTATTGATTTGGAAGCCAAGCAGCCGCGCTGGAGAACTCCCACATGATCAGTGTCGCTTCGTCAGCCTGATCCCTGAGGACAAGCAGCAGGAAGACCTCCTGTACAGAACCAGGCACGTCTCCTTTAGTACCAGCCTGACCTCCAGTACAGTACCAGGCACATCTCCTTTAGTACCAGCCTGACCTCCTATACAGTACCAGGCACGTCTCCTTTAGTACCAGCCTGACCTCCAGTACAGTACCAGGCACATCTCCTTTAGTACCAGCCTGACCTCCTATACAGTACCATGCACATCTCCTCTAGTACCAGCCTGACCTCCAGTACATTACCAGACACGTCTCCTTTAGTACCAGCCTGACCTCCTATACAGTACCAGGCACGTCTCCTTTAGTACCAGCCTGACCTCCTATACAGTACCAGGCACGTCTCCTTTAGTACCAGCCTGACCTCCTATACAGTACCAGGCTGACCTCCTATGCAGTACCAGCCTGACCTCCTATACAGTACCAGGCACGTCTCCTTTAGTACCAGCCTGACCTCCTATACAGTACCAGGCACATCTCCTTTAGTACCAGGCTGACCTCCTATGCAGTACCAGGCTGACCTCCTATGCAGTACCAGGCACACCTCCTATGCAGTACCAGGCACATCGTCTTCATTACCAGCCTGACTTATACAGTACCATGCACGTCTCCTTTAGTACCAGCCTGACCTCCTATACAGTACCAGGCATGTCTCCTTTAGTAGCAGACTGACCTCCTTTACAGTACCAGGCACGTCTCCTGAAGTAGCAGTCTGACCTCCTATTCAGTACCTGGCACGTCTTCTTTAGTACCAGACTGATCTCCTATACAGTACCAGGCATGTCTCCTTTAGTACCAGCCTGACATCCTATACAGTACCAGGAACGTCTCCTCTAGTACCAGACTGACCTCCTATTCAGTACCAGACATGTCTCCTCTAGTACCAACCTGACCTCCAGCGCGGTACCATGATGGTCTCCTCTAGTAACAGCCTGGAGGTAACAGGACGTTTAGAGTGTTGGACCAGTTACCAAAGGTTGCTGGTTCAAATCCCCATTAACAATCTGTGGTTGTGCTCTTGAGTAAGACACTGAACCCTGTTCAGCTGCACTATAAGTCTCGCTTCGCTAAGTGTGTTGGCTAAATGACATGAAAAAAGGACATCCAGTCTGCAGTGTCGATGGAGTCTGAGATTGTACAATCCTTCCACAGACTGGGGCTCCCGGTCCTCTCCCGGTCCTTCTCTGTTTGTTTGATCATTTCACTGCTACTCCCTCTAAATGGACCAGCTCAGGGGATTCGTTCATTCATTAAACATGCTGTTTATTGACACAACAAACGTTGGTATTTATTACAAACCTGGCAGTGTGCTAATGTAACCTTCAGTATGAAGCGTAAAATACTTATTCATTCCTTGGCCTTTGAGCTGACTGTCAATAATTTATGTTTATTGTGCATTATGTTGATTACAGCACAAAGACTTCAGTCCCAAGTTTTATGATATTTTCATGAAGTATGTCCCAGTGTATTGAGGACTTGTTTCTGTCTCATGTTTTGGTCTCCATCTCAAACCTCTGCAACTAATCCTGTACTCTACCCCAATAACCCAGTATTTTCCTGCACCCGTCTTGGTGTAGGTACTATTAATAGATGATGCCTAATTGTATATTTCTGTTTCTCCATTGTGACTTATTCATGAGACGGTATTGTTGTTGGTTTCCATTTTCCTGTAAAGCTCTTCCCAGGCATCGAGCACCTAACTAATTCCGCAGCATTTCACGAAACCTACTTGTTTTCTATTAAAGCATCTGACTTGAAAGACTTTTGATTCTAATTTATTTTTTTCTGGGTTCAGCCACCGAGGAGAGGAAGCTCTTTGTTGGAATTCTCCTAGTGAAGCCTGTGACCTCCTTTTAATATCACCTAGAGATAAAGAATGCAATTAAACATCGCATTTCGACTTGCAAAGAGGCGCTGTGATCATCTCCATTGAAAGCATTGACGCTCTTCTCCTGTCTTTTCCACATGCGATCACTGCAAGTTTAAAACGCGATGCCCTAAAAGTTGCACAAGGATTTCGGTCCCCCACCCCCCCCCCACCCCCTCCCCCACCTCAGTCCCAAAATAACGCTGCTAACAAGACATGAAACGTCTTCCTTTCATTTGCCGGTTTTGTTTGTTAGGCAATCAATCTATCGGATATCTTAAACCAAAATGGTGGCCATCAGTTAGTCAGGCGGGCAAGCAGACTGAAATCCCCTCAAACTCCCCCCGTCAAAGGGTACAATACTACACCCCTTGTCTGAGTCTCGTCCTCCTCTCCGCGGCCCAGGATGCTTTGTGCAGCCATCTTTTGGGCTCCTTTCTCCCTTGGTGATTAGTTTTTTTTCTCTTTTGGGATGTCATTCAGGGTGCCCATTGTTCAGTGATTATCCATTCCTCTGGTGATATGTAGTACCCTGTGGTATAATGGTCCTCTTACCCAAACAGTGATGTCACAGCTTTATTTGCTGCAGGGACCATTGATTCCCCCTTCCTTCACATCGCTACCCCCCAGTTCTGTGCTCCTCAAAGAGCTTCGGGGATTTGTGGGTGTTTAGCACACCCACGATACATGTTTGACATCCAGATACGAGTGGGGAAGGTGGCAAATCCGTCCAAAGGCAAATTTTAATTCCCGTTTGTTTGACTTGTCTGGTCTCAGATCTTGGTTCTCGTAATCCGAGCTTGTTTTATTGAACCGTGCGACACATTTCTTTCTACATTGTAAATTGCCAAATGACGCTGTTTTTCTCTCTAGGTGTTAGCCAATGTTTTTGTTAGAGGTGTTGTTTTAGGTGCTCTGGACTGACTCTCCTCCCTCTCTGTTAGCACACGCTTCCAGGCATTCTGACATATCAAATGAGCCTTGCTGATTGCCGAGTGGGGAGAGAAATCATAACTTTTCATCTCACTGAAGGCTGTGTCATTGAAGTGAAGTGCATATTGAATTACTTTGTCTAATGTTTTTTGTTTATACATCGTACCCGTTTCTGTGACTTCATCTTTGTAGAATTATCTTGGGCATACAGTATATTTAGCTTTCTGTCTGTATGCTACATTCAATGTTGGAAACACAACTTTGTGTACTTTTATGTATGCGTTACTATATTGAAACAGTTTTAATATGTTATTAAAGGCGTGTGCGTGCGTGTTAGCCCTTAATACTAAGGGCGTTATTTAAATTTTTTTTCTTGCATTTTACATTCGTCCCTTTTTACTGCATGCTCTCTTCAGGTGTTTACATCTTATGGGCCGGAGAACTTTTAATAGGGCTGGGAACCACAGAACATCTAAATTCACTGTGAGGGGCTGCAGTGACTCGTGGGTTGGAACTGCACAGTGAGAGATTGCCAATGAAGAACCGCCCATGCACAATAAACGGTGGTTCTCTTGACAGAGTTCTTTTTCATATCCTTGTTTTAAAGGGTTCTGTTATAAATGACAGAGTAGTGTAGTTACCCCCCCCCCCCCCCCCCACAAAAGTATTTCGTATTAAACTGTTAAAGTGAGTGCCTTTGTTCCTCAAACAACAGTGCTACGGTAAGATACAACAGGTGGTTGATATGGTGCGCCAGCCACGTCCAGTGTCAGGTCGCATTAACTCTATTAAACATACTGGATTTTTAGAGACGCAGCTGTAGATGTTTGACATGGCGGACACTTGTTTCCCACAAGCCTACTGTAAAAAAAAAAAAATGTACAAGGCTCTCCAGCTCTCACAGCCACAGTGTCTGCATACCAGAGAGCTCAAGCTGGATGCCTAGGCAATCAGCAGAGTTGCCACACAGAAGAGGCTCCACAGTCCTGAATAGCGGCCGTCAAGCCTCCCCTGTCCCCTCCTCCTGGGGCCAAAGTGTAGCCTGCGTGCTCCTGAATGTGTACTGTTTTAAAATGGAGGCATGGGTGGGTCCACATATCCAGGCGCATGGCGAGTCTTTCGTCCAGTTTGAGCGCGTTGTTTTCCGACTTGGGACCCTCTTGGAAGGGCTGTGTGTTGACCGTTGGCCCTGGTGGTAGCGCGTAGCACCCGCTGCTCATCAGGCCAAGCCAAGCTAGTCATTTTGTTATGGCTCACGTGTGTTTGTTGTGCGTTTACCTCGGCCGAATGAAATTGACTGTACCGTGTTCGCCGAGCTAAATCTCTCGGGGCATCTCACTGTTACACACACCTCTTTCAAACCACCGCGGGGGGGGGGGGGGGGGGGGGGGGGTTCAGTCGGGGCTAGCTTGTCGGCTAGGTTGAGGCAACAGCGCAGCGGTTTCCTCCGATTCGCACTTCTGAAAAAGGGAGAGTGTAAAAAGAAATGGGATTCGATGACAGGACTTGTTTTGAATATCACTCCAGGTGTGCCGATATGAATGCGCTGCTCACCGACAGCGATGGCACCACCTCCTGTGTCAGACTTTCATCCGTGGTTTGACTTCCAGGCGGCCCGAATGAGGGAGATATGGGATGAGTGATGTGTTCGGCTGATTGTGTGCCCAGCTATTTCAGACGTACCAAAGATGAGTCATGACATTTTCAATAGATGCAGTGAATCCATGCATTGGGCCAGAAGGGTGTTATGTCTCCCTCCCTGTTCATCTGCGTGTATCTCCTCCTCTTTCCGTTCCCTGGCATCTGCTTTACTTGTTTGCGCGTTATTCAGTGTGTCATTGTTTAACGATGCACATTACTTTTAAAGTTGATGCTCGTGACATGATCTGTCGTATGTAGCGAGTGAGGACACCTACGCATGATGACCTAATATTCTATACAGAGAGATTGGCGTTAATATTTGTAACTGTCAGCCGTGAAGTGACTGACTGGAAGTGCGCTTACGTCATTGCGAGAGAAGGGTGTTAGTCAAATATGGTGGCCATGCCTTGTCATGCTCTAGTGTCTTCACATGACTGCTTGGGTGCTTCTAAGCTCAGTCAGAGTAGAAAATGGTGTTCCCTCAGGCGCATAAGGATTCCGGTTTAGACTTCTTAATTGAGCGTGTATCATGACGACAAGAACCAGGAAAGGCATTAAATGTGTTTCGGTGGGCATATCTCCACATTGACTATCCTGAGTCCACCACCACCATGCTTTTATTTTGTACCTTTTTCCTAATCGATGCATTTGTATTACTATTTCTCTAACTTCTGCTGAATGCTCATTGGTCATAATTTTTATATTGACCACCTGATCAATGACACCTCAACATTGTGTTTTTTTTTTTTTATTCAGATAATTGTGACAGTCAAATGTGACAAGGAAAATGTGACCGTGTTTCACAGGTGGAGGACAATAGCAATTGTTTTGTTCATCTCTGTCAGCTGGGAGATTCCACAGCACATGGGTTGAACACTTATTTAAGCAACATATTTAAATTTTGTACATAAAACCCATGTCACCATACAATAAACTATTTTGAGTGTCAGTGTTTTAAAATCAATGTACCATTCGTAATTCAGTGAAGTGGGGGGACTGGTCAGTTTTAAATGAGGTTGAGGGTCCTTTGTCTCTGTAGTGTTTGGTTCTGTAGTATTCGGACACACTGTGTTGATCAAACCCCACATGCAGGCGTTTTTGTTTAGAGCAAACAGATGAATTATAGATGGAGGAAGCAGCATCAATATGTCACTTTCATGCTCCGCTCTCTACATCAGGTTGCTCCATGGGAAATGGCTGGGCAGGTTTCACTGGAGTGCCTAAAGAGATGCCCACAGCATCCCCCTCTCCAGATGCCCTTTTTTGTTTCGTGTGTGATGTTCCCACCAGAACACAAACAGCGCCTTTCTCAACACCAAACAGTTACTGCTTCGATTTAGTCACGAAATGTCCAGCTTTCGAAATGTTGGTAAAGCTAAATTATTTTTATTCCCTTAACCCCCCCACCCCCCCCAGCCCAAAATGTTGGCGGGCATTCAAAGAATATGCAGTATGTCTCTCTTCAGCTTTTCTCGTTTTGATAACGCGCATGTATTTTCGTACAACATTGATTTAATGAAAGCTTGCCTACGTCAATACAGAACAGTATTACCCTCTGGGTTTATACCGTCTATCCACACAGTAGCTATAAACTCATCTCTGCTGCTCCCATGTTTCATCCTTGGCCCCGGTGTATCGACTCATAACATAATCAAACCCAAGTAATGGCGATGTTGCTTACAGTGGCATAGAATGGCTAAACGCATTAACCGGTCCTTTTTCTGCTGCACTGCGCCTTTTCAATGAAATATGGGATGGCTCGGAATGAACGTGTAAGCAATTTACCCACGTTCCTCTGCTCTGCCATAGGCCTCTGTTATTGTTCTATTAATAGCAGGAGTTCTAATCGGTTGTTGGATCACAAAGGCCGTGTGGACACAATACTGGAACCCCCCACCCTGTTGGGTTTTATCCGCTGGGATCTTCTCTTCAGAGACGGAGCTTAGAAAAGCCAGCAAGCTCTGCATGATGAGACCGGATAGCTTTATTGCATCAATGCTTCTTCAAAGCAATGCTAAATTCCTGTGTAATCTGAGGTGAGATAGGTAGTGCAGATAGGAAGCCCAGAGATATGACTCCTACAAAACAAAAAGCTAGATGAAGGGTTCTGTAGATGTGAGAGAAGTTGCTTATTGTTGTGGTGTTACTTGGTTGACGAACTGAAGAGAGGCAAAGCATTCTTTAAGAGGCCTATGTTGTAGAGGGAGAAGCTCTCTGCTAATACCCAGATTCTCAAAGTCAATAACAATTGTTTGTATGAAACGCCTCATTTCAAATATAATCCCTCTCTAAAAGTTATTTGAATGAAGTCAAATGGACATCACTGATTGGTGTACTGTATTGAATGTAAAGTGCACTTTGAACTTTTGTTCAAGTTATGAAATTAATACTGCAATCAATTGTACATTTTCTGTTTAATTTTGGAATTTTCTGCCACACATGTATAATTGTCATATTGCATTTGCATTAATTTCACACCTATACATTCCACTTGTATATACATATTCTTGTACATTTTTCTGCACTCCTATTTGCACTTCTGGTTAGACGCAAACTGCATTTCTTTGTACTGTACTTTTCTATGACAATAAAGTTGAATCTAATCTAAAATAGACCCCAGCTTTGACAAAGAAATAGAAATGATAAAACTACCTCTTTGTTCTCAATAATGCTTCATTGTGAATGCATTGTGTGATTTCACAAATGTTAACTTATTTTCATGTATTAATTAGGCATAGGATTTAACCTACAAGTGAAAACTGCCAAATCTCTTTAATGAATTTCGCTTTAATCACTTCACAGCGTTTAATAGGGCATAAGGCTCGGGACCTAGATGACATTCCCTCAGCCTGTTGGTGTCATTGCCTTTTACATTCCTACTTAGAAACACTAACACTGAATCACTTATTTAGCTATTTTTCCTCTTGTATTCACACCGTCCTATTTCAGGTGTCAATGAAGTTAGTCTTTTAAAAGTTAGGTAAATGCATTCTTGGGTGTGGAGAAAAAAAAAGTGCAACTTATGAGTCAAGTGAGTCTACTTAATGTTCTTTTGTTTGTCCTGAAGTACCATTTAGGGGTATACTAATAATACTAACTATTGTCTTGCCACTAAGTAATACAGCCAGGGTCTTATACAGCTTTTTTATAGAGATAAAAATCCCACTTATATACAATTCATGCATTTTGAAATCAGCTCTTTTGTCTATCTCAATGGGGTGGGGGGGAGACATGAAAAGACCAAAGCCACCTACCCTAGTCATGCACTTTCCCAGACAGGTTAATGCAGGTATTGAGTCTGTGAACAAGTCTGCAGTGATGTTGGTGAATTCATTAAAAAAACATTTTCCAGCTCTCTAACTTGCAAACCCCCTTTATGGTTTAACAATGTCTCACTTCTCAGTTACCCAATTATGCTATGCGTGTATGTGGTATTGTTACGAAGAAACAAATAATATCCCATTCACGCCACCAATTTGACCATGCCGTGAATTATATGCATGAAAGGTACACAGGGAATCGTGGAAACAAAGCCGAATCGTTTGTTTCCTGCACTGGATCTACTCATCCTTACCGCTTTCTAGCGGCGCCTGTCTAGCATGAACGGGCCAGTAACGCGGCGCCAGTTTGTTTTGTTTCTATGTTGTGACTTCTAGATCATCATGCAGGAGACTCACTTGGGTGAACCCATAGATAATAGAACATCTGGGCTGATGTCATAGAGCCCCTATAAATCAGAACGGAGCAATCTGACATCCATCTTACCTGGGACCTGTTCTAAACAATCTACAAACAAACACATGGTAGAAGTGCCATTTCAGTTGTTGTAACCGTTACATTTCCTTAATATGTAGCCACTGTTTTGAATAGCATAATGCGTAAAATGACTATTTTGATTTCAAAATTCATTTGAAATAGTTTTCAATAGTTAATTTAAGAGTACAACATGGCAATGGTCTAATGTAGTAAGATACAGGATAGTACTTTAAATATAGTGCACATGTATATTTATTTATTTCCAAAGATAACACTTTACTGTGATTTTAAATTATAATACACGTATTTGTTTGTATGTACATAAATATTTTCATTTCATTGTAGAAATAATGATTTTAGTAACAGTACGCTAAACGAAGCAAGCTAGCTCACTGAAGTTGGTAGGCTAACAGTAGTATAGTAGTCGGAGGACAGAAATAGAAGATACAAGGCCACTTTTTTGTGAACAAAGACTACCCAAGATCGCCCAAACACGTTTTTAGATGAAAACGCGTGATTTCACATACGTTTTGTGCAAAAAATTTTCATACGATACAGTAGCAAGCTAGCCGTGACCGCTAATTTAACAGAATTCTGATACTGTAAATGTACGTAGCTCAACAGGTACGGTTAGGCTGGATTAGCTTTCTTGTTCATTAAAAACATGGTATGTACAGTTAAGTATGTGATCATACATTTCTACACTAATTACTGATGCGTGAACAATGTTACCCACCTAATTTTTATCGTTTATCCTTTTTCTGGACCAAATTGCTGCTGCACATAATACCACCATAACTAGTGTTAAGTGCGTTGATTTTTTTCCCCCGCACTGGTCCTAAGTAAGCTGGCGGGGCTATTGAGACGTCGGATAGAATACGTCCCATCTATGCTTCATTACTATGGGAGAACCAATCGCGAAGTTGCACAACCTAGCTTGTGGACATTTCTGGACTGGGAAGTCCGAAATCTGCTGATATCGTTATTCGCTGTACGGAAAGGATGTTTACCAGCAGTAGTAATTGTTCCCCGTGCTTGCTTTCAAAACTAATAGTTAAAGTATTCATGCCCAGAATATATAATAGTCATAAAAAATAAAAAATTATCCGTTAGCCACTTATGAAACTTTTGCCAAGCTAAGCCAAAGATGCTCTAAATTATAACGTAAATTGTTTCTGCACTCATATAAGCCGGCCGGTGTTCTTCATTCTTGTATAGCATGCTAGCTAGTTAACGGTATAAAAAATAATGATAAACCACATGACAACGCTGTCAAATCTGAGTCGTCCAGGTGGCACTCCAGTACAGTAATGTATATTCATTGCATCGTTAGCCACCAGTGCAGTAGACTTAGTTATTAAACCAATGCTTCGTTAGCTGCTGTACATATGTTCACCAAAGGAACAAGTCTCTAAACATACCGTTCAATCTTTATTCACTGGAAAAAAAACTGATCAGTGTTCCTCATTCTTGCATAGCTGCTATGCGAGTTTACAGTTAAAACGAAACGTTTTAGCAACCCGACCCACGTTAGCTGTCACGAGCCCCAAATGCTAGGCTAGAATGGACCGCGTGAAATGGCTGTCCGAAAAACAAACATCGGAGTAAGGATTTCTACGTGTAAACAATGGCCATAAACACATTACCTAACTCTTCACAGAAACAATAACGCAAAAAAATAATAACAGCAATTCGTTGCTGAAGGCAGTATAACTGGCTGTTTGTAAGGGGTCATACAAATTCCCCAACTTTTTTTTTTTTGTACTGGAAACTGAACGTCCTATCTGATTTCAGCGTGAAGAATAACGCTTACGAAGAATTTCACCTCTCATGGTCTAGTTAGAATGACAGTACATAGTAGGCTTCCCTTGATCCCGCCCACCCTTTGAGATGGGAACCCCCTGAAACCCCTATCTTTAGGTTTGCTTGTTAAGGAGTCGACACTAAGAATACGTTTATGACAGATGTGCTTACGTAACCTTCACACTCAAAGCTCAAGCAATTCGACTTGTTTGGCTATTCAGTTGAATGTGCTAGCCTCATCAAGGTGCTCAGCGGGATGCTATACAGTGCCCTTTTTTAATTATTCATTCCACATTATAGGGGACTGTTTTAAACTGCTTCTGCTGTAGTTAACGTGCAAAACCCACAGCATCTGTTCAACAGTCTCAGTAATTGTCCCTGTCTGTCCATCCTAAATGTCATCAGCCCAGCAACCTAAAATCGTCTAGTGTTTCAGGCAAGTGTCAAGCGTTGTGGGTTAGGTGAAGGGCAGTTGACACGAAAGATTGACAAACACGCAGAAACCAGGTTCCTTTTGGTTCCAATTTGGGATATTGCCCAATGTTATTCTTTAGGAGCGAATTGCTCTTCACATAATGCAGTTGAAGAGCAATTATAAAGTCTAATTTCTGAAAAATTTAATAATTTATGAACTACTGTTAGTGCCAGACTGACCCTTTTCTGCACAAACTAATGATGTATTTCTCTTCAGAAATCCCTACAGCTATGAAAACTACATTCATGAAACTAGTCTGACACAATTTCCATACCAGACCAAGCATCTCTAGCTACATGTTTAACTGCGAAAGTTATATATATTTTTAAATCCCATTTGGTCGTGTGTATGGACTTAGTTTGAAAGTATTTGTATATGATAATTCCAACTGGCAAAACAAGTACTGAAATGTTTGATTCTTTAGCATTTCCATGAGCTGCTCAGATTGCAGTCCATTTTTCTATGCTGTTGTGTTCCATCCAGTGCTTTTTACAAGAAAAAAAACATTTAGTAGGAGTTAGTCATGTTTCTATTCAGTGACTTGTTATAAACCATCTTTATGTAGGCGTGTGGTTTTTCTTCCAAGTCTGTGGCCCTAGGCAGGATGCTCCAGGCGTAACACATCCTGCAGGTCTATCTTGGGTCTTGGGCCAAGAGTTGGGTTTCGCCTACACCCTCTCTCTGGCCCTTTTCCGACCCCCATCTGCCCCCCCCCCTCGCCCCCATCCCACTTACCCTCTCATTTGGTTGTGGTTTTGCAAATAGAAAGCCCAACAGGATTGTAGGCTTTTTTAATTGGATCACATGGCGATGGAGTAATGGAAAACCATCTCTAGGCATCACTGTAATCACAAGTTTTTGTCTGAACTGGAGCGGGTTGAGGTGCTACGGGCATTTTCATTGCGTGATTTTCTGGGTAGCCAATGAACAACGGACGAAGAATACTCCCCTCTTTCACTTTTTTTTAAAGGTATCTGCCTTTTGCAGACATGCGTCCAAAGGCAGTACTTTTACTGTAATGCCCCTGCTTTGGCACTGACAGTACTCGATTAACTGTGCCTACTGTATGGCTCAGAATATCATGCATTAATTTGTCATCTCGAAGTATGTGAAAAATATAAATTCTTACACGAGTAGATTAGGATGCGAGACTGGGATTTTAACAGGAGCATTTGTATGCATGTCAGATTAGTGCCAACTATTTAAATGTTTAAAAAATATTCACAATTTTATGAATTTGCTTTTCAGTTGCAATGCAACCAATTGAATAGTCCCAAAGGTGCGGAAGCTATATGCCAGGCAAGCTGAATGAAGCTCACCAACCAAGTGCTTTCAATATTTTGTGATCCATGTTCTACCGAGACCTAATAATATCTACAAATGAATGCTCAGTCTTTCCCAGTAATTACTGATCAATTATTTCCATGACCAGGATAACTGTTCCTATAGACTTGTGTTGAGTTTACGATCTAGTGTCTACAGTACACTATGTCTTGGGTCTGTATTTTTTCGGGCGGGGATATAGTTTGATAATGTGCCAATTAACTGGTGTCTTTTCAAATTCTGTCGGAATTTGACTCCAGGAGACAGCAGACTTTTGTTGGGTATGATAAACCTGTAACCAGAATGTGTATGTCAGCTTCATTGTGCTGTTGTTGGAATGATATAGGGTGATTTTGACAGTACCTAGACTCATAGCAGGGACCTGGGAATCCTTGATAAGACCGCAAGCTCTGCAGCCCCTAAAAAGTCGCATTGGTGTGGAGCAGAAAGAGAAGATAAGGTGTGGAGAAGAGGGAAAAAAAGCTCTCTGCCTCTGGCAATTACTCCAACCAGGCAGTTTCCTCACTATTACTGTTCGTCAAAAAACCCAGAATCCTTTTAGTCACAGCTGTGCTGGAAAAAACACTCCATAGGAAACCATTTCCCCCTCAATTTTTTGGGTCTTTCTTATCCCTAAAGCTCAGAAAGTCAAGTTAACTCTGTTTATGGTCTGATGCCGGTCTACTACCTGTCTGAAGTGTAACTCTTGCATTTTAGTCCAACCATATTAAAGATTCTAACAGTTAAAGTCCAGGTTTTTCCATTTAATACTGGTAACACTGTGAATACGTATTT
The DNA here is from genome assembly GCF_011004845.1 of Esox lucius. NCBI lineage: Eukaryota > Metazoa > Chordata > Actinopteri > Esociformes > Esocidae > Esox > Esox lucius. The sequence goes on along the minus strand of NC_047581.1, from coordinate 32,605,890 downwards.
TAAATCCCATTCACACCCATCTGAAATCCATATTTTTCTTTCCGGAAACATCCAACCTCTGTACTTTAGACCTTTACAGAGTTTGCGTGACAAGTCTGATGTGACTGTGCCTGACCTGAAATGGGGATCAGCAACTCAAGCAATGCTGATTTCTTAGCAGGGGCTCTTCTATCACGCCTGGGTCTCTATCTCTGTCAGGACTTGAGCATAAAAGAACGGCAGCTCAAAGGTGACTGGAGCGGCTCTGCTTTACATTCTGAAGTCAACTACCGAACTGTCTTGATTTGGAGATGAAAGTCACAGGAAGAATACTTTGGAAATGTTGCTGACGGTTCAAGAAAATGTGTGAGTGCTTCCTAGACCAACAGGAAAATATTATGGGAAGCAAATTTTTTGAGAAAAATTATATTATTTACGAACTATCATTACACAATGCATAATGGATGAACAGTTATGATTTGAAGAATTTTTTTCTGCTGGAAATAGTTACACAATAAGTTTATTTTGAAAACAAAAGCAATAGTTGTATTTGCCATATAAGGTTTCAAATTTGTCGAAAAAGACCAATAATTTACCTTGAATATCTCTCAAAGACTCACTTTTAGATGTGATTGATTGTGAATGTATGCATCAGTGGAGCCTGGAGATATTATAGCTCATTACTGGTCACATGTTATTCACACATTTCTAGTAGGACTTGGTTCGTATAGGCATGGACTGGCTTTTATTGAGCTGGCCCACGACTATATACTGAGTCCCCGACTGTTTACTGGCCCAGTGACTACATACAGGCCCCCCTGGCTATATACTGGGCCCACGACAATTGCGGAGGTGCCGGCCTCATGGAGCTCTCTATACAGGCTCATTGTTCCAGTGCTCTTCCAAACTTACTGGACTTCTGTTTCCCTTCACTTATCACTAATTAGAACCGGTGGGGTGGTGGGTGCTTCTTTTTCCCGTCTGCAATGGTATGTGCCATTAAAACTATCCAGGCCAGAGCTCCCTTGACTTGGCTAACGAAGGCCTGTTTGACTTTATGCTTCATGATGAAGCTTCAGGGTGCCATTATGGTGGAGTCTGTGACGCCGTACGTAGTTAGGTGTTTATATCCTGTTGAAATGAGTTCATGTTCTCCCAACCGTCTCCATCTCTGTACTGTGAAATGCAAAGTAATTATATTGTAGGACCCTCCTGTATGCTAATGCCTTGCTAATCTGCTCCTTAGCGAGGTTCTTAATGAGGGCAACACGTCCTCAATGAGCGGCGCATTATGGAAATAAGTTGTTGTGGGACAGCAGAAATGTCTGCCTTATTTCCACTTTTAAAGCTTCCCTAACAAGGTTTGTTGTCCTTTGAGGCCATGAGCAGGAGATAAACAAACACTGTAATGACTTGCATGGGGAGACTTCACAAGTAAGGTCTGATGCGCCTGACAAAGTAGGAGATGGCGATAACTAGGCCACGGCGGATGAACCAGTTGGTCACTAGATTAGAGTACATGGCCCATGTACTTATTTTTCTGAATGTATCAAGATTGTCCATGGGCACTATATTGTTATATATAGACACATACACACACTGTATCAGTCAAAAATTTGGACACGCCTATTCATTCAAGGGTATTTATTTTTGTTAAATAATAGTGAAGACATCAAGACTATAAAATAATACCTATGGAATCATGTAGTGTCCAAAAACGTGTGACAGTTCAAAATGCTTTTTGTACTGCAGATTCTTCGAAGTAATCACCCTGTGCCCTAATGACCTCCTGTACAGTCTTTGCCTTCTCTGCATTCAACTGGAATGCATTTCAATTAGCAGTTGTGCTCGGTTTAGTTAATTTGGGGAATTTCTTTCCTTAATGCGTTAGGGTGGGTGTACAGAGGGTGAAAATGTGAGGAGGGTATGCAGAAGACCATCAATATGTCTGTAATGTACTAGCCCATATTACGGCAAGAACAGTTCAAATAAACTGCTGTTTCTCTTGACTTATTAAATTTACCAGCCTCACAAATCCGCAGTTGAACTTCCTCCGATTGCAGCCCAGATAAATGCTTCACATATTAGCAGACACATCTCAACATCAACTGTTTAGAGGAGACTGCATTAATCAGGCTTTTATGGTTAAATTGCCTCGAAGAAACCACGACTGAAGGGCAACCAATAGGAAGACGCTTGTGCCAAGAAACAAGAGAAATTACGTTAGATCGGTGGATATCTGTCATTTGGTCTTATGAGTCCAAATTTATGATTTCTGTTTTCAACTGCCTTGTCTTTGTTAGATGTAGATTGGGTAAACACATGATCTCTTCATGTGCGGTTCCCACCATGAAGCATAGTGGAGGAGGTGTAATGGTATGGGGGTGCTTTGCTGATGTTGCTTTCTGTGATTTTATTCAGAATTCAAAGCATACTCAACCAGCATGGCTACCACATCATTCTGCAGCGATATGCCATCCCATCTGGTTTGTTTGTAGTGGGACTATGTTTTTTTTAACAGGACAATTCCCCAAAACACGCCTCCAGGCTGTATAAGGGCTATTTGGCTACTTTGCATCTACAACATATTAATTTTGATTTGTTTAACATTGATTTGGTTACTACATATTGTTAAATGTTATTTCATATCCAAACTTTCTCGCTATATATATATATATATATAATGGTGTTTTCACTTAGGGGTGTACTCACTTTTGTTGCCAGCGGTTTAGAGATTAATGGCTGTGTTGAGTTATTTTGAGGGGACAGCAAATGTACACTTACACAAGCTATACACTCACCACATTGTAGCAAAGTGTCATTTCTTTAGTGTTGTCACTAAAATGTGAGGGGTGTACTCCTGTGAGATACTGTGTGTATGTGTGTTTGTGTGTCTATATATATATATATATATATATCACTGCTACTTGTAGTGGAGGCAAACATACTGTAAATGTTTAAAAAGAATCAATTTGGATTAATGTTTTCCACCAAATTAGCATGTGCTATTGAGCATGTCAGAACCTACCGTGCATAATGTCTTGTGACAAATCATTCTAATCTATAGCTATATTTAGGGAAATACTTTAACCAGATTAAAACCAGAAACAGATTTATGAGCCATATCTCAAAAAAATATGATATTATTCATTTGCATGTATATCTAGGCCAGTGTATATCTAGGCCAGTGTTGGTACCACACATGAACTGCTAGTCGTTGGCCGGGCCCTGCCTTCTGCAGATCGAAATCAAAGTGTAGAGTGTCGTTGCTGCCTGGTGTCCCTCTGTGAGTAAACTGAGGGCGGGCCTCCGTCTCTTCCCTCTGACATCTGCTCTATCCCCCTCGAACACTGCAGGCTTTGAAACCCTGGAAGCTCCCCGCGTAGCTTTCAGGCCGCAGCACATGGCGAACACTGACGCCAGTTTCCAGACAAATTTTTTATTTTTTTACTCGGCTGAGTCGACCGTCACCACAAGGCCCAGAAAATGTCATGTGGTGGAGGCGGAGCAGGTACCAAAGTCAGCCTTTCGAAATGAGCATAGAGCGTGTGCGACAGCACCCAGCCAACAGCAACCCTGAGAGAGAAAATTGATAATGGAAGTAGAGGCACGGGAGACACTGCAAAGCATGCTGCCTGGTGACAATTTATGTGCCGATGTGTTTTTGATTAAAACAAAGAGATGTCCCCTTTTTGATCAGAAGCCGAAGAAGGCTGAAAAGAGATTTAAGGTCTGGTGGTGAGTTCGGTGATCGACTTGCGTTGGACTTGGCAACGCAAATACAGTGGAATTTTGCTCATTGTAAACGTCTTGGTCTGATTGCTGCAACATGGCCCTTGACAAGCCATTCTCCATAGCAGGAAATAATGGAACAGCCTTCTAAGTGATTAACCTGGAGCTAAGTGATTAACATGGAGACGACCCCCCCCCCCCCCCCCCCCCCCCGGTGTCTTCCTGTTCAGCAGAGGTCAAGGGAACCGGAGACACCTTGTTCCCATGTTGGGAGCTGGTCAGTGGGTGGGGGATGTGGGGGGGGATTGGGGGGCGGCACCAGGAGTGAAGGTAAGGCCTCACTGGTGCCCAGAGATGAGGCCCCACTCTGAAAGAGGCCTCTGTGTAGCAGGGCTTGTCCTTATGGGCCTTTGACTGGGCCGCTGCCGGAGACAATCCCAGCCTTTGTGCTCTGTTATTGCGCCAGGCTGTGTACTGTAGTGAATGGCAGTGGGAGAGCCGTGTTAAAAAAACCCTGCGGCCCAGTAAGCCAAGGCAACATTCAGTCTGCTTGGAGGGGACACCCCAGTCCCTCAACGGGACAATGCGTTTTTTTTTTTAACCGCTAAACAAAATGACCAGACAAATTCCCCCGGAGGCTTCGACCTCAGACCAATATTAACCTCCCGAAAAAGCATTCATAGTTCAGTGTTGTGGTTGAGCAATGCAGATTGGGTGGGTAAGGAGTCGGATGTGTTAGAGGCATGTGGTGGTTATGGCGCTGGGACGGCCTCATTGTTCTGACTGCAGAGGATGTGGCTTAATGTAATGGAGCACTGAAAAGGGGACTCCGCCTCAGACATCTTTGGTGTACAAACCAGTAGGCAAAACTGCCATTGTGTTGTCATCTTTTCAGCCCTAAGGATGTCATTTGAATCCCAAATGCCTTCACGGTGTATAAACATGGCCTACTGTTAAAGGGAATGGTACACCAAAATGTAATAAAAACACATTGGTTTTCAAATAGAAGTCTTGTGATATAAATAGAAGTCTTGTGATCTAGGCTTTGGTATATTTTCCTTGGCACTATTTACAAATAATATTTTAGCCTTTATGGCACAAATCCTATTCAAACCATGCAAATTAGCATTTTTTGTGCATCAGGTTACAGTCATTTGACAGAATCTGAAATTGACTGTGAAGCTTAAAATGGTAATATCGGCCCAGCGACTTGAAAGGAAACATTAGCATTTGGAACCACTGTCAGGTAAACTGCACCAAAGCATGTTTTGCTGTCATGCCTTGTACTTGTATGGGGTAAGAAAACCAATATGTAATTTTATAATTTGGGTGAACTGTCCCTTTAAATTAAACTCTGAAAGAGCATTTCTTAAATATACTAACTCCTGGATGTACAGTATACTACAAATGGCAGTTATATACAGTGTTTTTCTTTTCTGTCTCCAGCAAGTCAGCCTTAATTTGACAGTATTTTCCTCTGTATCGTAAGAACCACAAAAATATGTATTTTGCACAGTCCCTTTTCATTTAAGGGTTCTAAAAGCATTTGGACAGGTTAACATGTACAAAAACACTGTTTAGTCCTTGGTTGCATAACCTTTGCATGCAGTGACTGACTGAAGCCTGTGATCCATGGACTTCACCGGACGCTGGGTATCTGGACTGCAGCCATCTTCAGTAACTCCTTGTTTTGGAGACTGTTTGCCTTCCATTTGCCATTGCATTCAGATTGGGTTAACTTGGCCGGTCAATAACCTTAACTGCTTTGGACCCAGAAAAACGTCTTGTGTGTTTTGGGGTCATTGTTGTGCTGCATGAAGGACCGCCGTTCCATGAGTATGGAAAAGGGTGAAGACAAGTGAGGCAGTTTAAGTGGCTGCCATACATCGATCAGCCATAACATTATGACCACTGACAGGTGAAGTGAATAACACTGATAATCTCGTTATTATGGCACCAGTCGGTTATATTAGGCAGCAAGTGAACATTCTGTCCTCAAAGTTGATGTGTTAGAAGCAGGAAAAATAGGCAAGCGTAAGGATCTGAGCAACTCTGACCAGGGCCAAATTGTGATGGCTAGATGACTGGGTCAGAGCATCTCCAAAACTGCAGACCTTGTGGGGTGTTATTGGTCTGCAGTGGTCAATACCTATCAAAAGGGGTCCAAGGAAGGAAAAGCAGTGAACCGTCGAAAGGGTCATGGGCGGCCAAGGCTCATTGATGCACGTGGGGAGCGAAGGCTGGTCCGTGTGGTCCGATCCAACAGACAGGCTACTGTAGCTCAACTTGCTGGAAAAGTTAACACTGGTACTGATAGAAAGGTGTCAGAACACAGTGCATTGCAGTTTTTTACAAATGGGGCTATAGCCCCTGCCCGGTCAGGGTGCCCATTGCTGACCCCTGTCCACTGCCGAAAGGGTCTACAATGGACATGTGAGCATCAGAACTGGACCACGGAACAATGGAAGGAGGCGGCCTGGTCTGATGAATCCCGTTTTATTTTGCATCACGTGGATGGCCGGGTGCGTGTGCGTGGCTTACCTGGAGAACACATGGCACTAGAATGCATTATGGGAAGAAGGCAAGCTGGCGGAGGCAGTGTGATGCTTTGGGCAATGTTCTGCTGGGAAACCTTGGGTCCTGCCATTCTTGTGGGTATTACCTTGACACCACCTACCTGAGCATTGTTGCAGACCCTTTCATGGACAATGGTATTCCCTGATGGCATTGGCCTCTTTCAGCAGGATAATGTGCCCTGCCACAAAGCAAAAATGGTTCAGGAATGGTTTGAGGAACACAACGAGTTCAAGGTGTAGATTTGGCCTCCAAATTCCCCAGTTCTCAATCCAATCGAGCATTTGTGGGATGTGCTGGACAAACGGGTCTGATCCATGGAGGCCCCACCTCGCAACTTACAGGACTTAAAGGATCTGCTGCTAACGTCTTGGTGCCAGATACCACAGCACACCTTCAGAGGTCTAGTGGGGTCAATGCCTCAACAGGGTGGACCTACACAATATTAGGCAGGTGGTCAATGTTATGGCTGATCTGTGTATTTGTCTCAAACGTAACACCCCCTCCACCATATATCCCAGATGGGGTGGTATGTCAGTTATTTAGTTTCCCTCCATACACTATACAGAACTCTGCAGGCTGGTTTAGGTGCTTTTTAAACATGCTGTTTTTAAGGTCAAGTAGTGTTTTTGCACCTTGTGGTCCAGCCCCTGCAGTTCTGCTAGTGAAGTCGTCTTCCTGGCGTGTGCTCATATCTTTTGAGGAGTTGTTTATTTGCTTAGTATGGTGAGCATTCTGTGCTCATCCTCTTTAGAGGCCTTGCTTGTTTCTGGCTGGGCCATTTGCCATTGCTGAGGTTTCCAGTGCTGTCTTCTTCATGTGCCAAACTTAATGTGTCAGTTTATTGTGATTTCTGTCTCAAGGTGGCCAGATTGACTTGCATTGATACTTCTTTGCAGGTGCAGCAGCATGCTCCAAATGCTAATGCAAACCCTAGGATCTGGATTACACATTGACAGCTCTCTTGTGCAGTCACTAATGCTGCAAACAAATGCACCACCCTAATAGGAAAAAGCTGTGAAGCCACAGCTGGCGTTTTAAATGTGTCTGTTTTGATGACAATGCTTTTAAATACATTTTACCCATTGTCTCAAATTAATCTTTAGTCATTGTGTCATTTCAAATCCAAAATGCTTGTATAATGAACCAAAGAACAAGACGTGTCACTCTCCAAATACTTTAGGGGTTCACTGTATGTATTTCCATCTAGATAAGTGTGTTTATCTCTTGCATAGACTCAGTGTCTTGCAAATATTTTAAACATCCAAATTAAATTATCCAGAATACCCATATTTTCCTTTTGTAATGGAAAGAAATGGTCCGTCTATAACCGCGATGTTGCTGGTTTGAGTTTTAACCCAAAAAAATGATGAAGAATCAGCCATTGTCCCGTTGAGACTGAACCAGGTGCTGAACCCTAATGGATCTTGTAAGAGGCTCTGGAATGAGAGTGTCTGCTATATAACTCTTCTTTCAGCAGCGCCACCATCCGTCTGCGTCCACCGTCATACTCTGGTCACACTCCCGCATCCTCTGTCCGAATCCTCCCCGTCATTTTTGTGTTCGTAGCACTCCAGTCTGGCTGGCCCAGCATGTAGACGAATGCCCACTTATTCTCTAATTGGATCATTGTATTCATCTGGGGATTGACTCAACCTGGCTTTCCACAAATGTCAATCCAATCTCGCAATGGACGGATGCTTCCTCGATAGGCTGTTTTGTATGTGGGATTTGATAATGCTGGCTGAAAAAAAAAAAAATAGAATAAAAAGCTTTGTCCTCTGGGCTCTGGCATCAATGAGAACAAAAGGTGCGAAAGACAGAAGGTCAAAATGTTGCCTCTTCACAGCGTCCTGCCCTGTTGCACTTCTGTTCTGTGTGGACGAACCAAACCCATCTTGAGTCGTCTTGTTGTTCCAGTTGTTGACCCTGTATCCCATTTGTCTCCATTAAATGCCATAAACCCGCCCCCCCCCCCTGCGTTCCTCTTGCAAGTCTTCTCCCCAGGCTCTCCCCGAACCACCGGGCATTAGAATCCAGCCTGGGCCTCTGCTCAGTGCTGTGGAGGAGCCTGGGGCTGTCCTCCTCTCAGTGCTATGGAATCTGGATGACCCCCCGTGTGTTTATGACCGTTGAAGGTCCCATTGAATTGAAGCCTTGTAAATATCCTACCTTTGGCTCCTGCCTCCGGGTGTGTTGATAGTGTGGCAGAATCTGGGGAATGTAAACAGGACGGACGGGCGTGAGGACTGAGAGACCGATTGGCAGCAAGACAGCGTGAGACAGGACCATCTTTCCGTGATGGCGTCAGACCCTACGGGGGTGTGACAGGGAAGACCGCTTTTTGTTTGACAGCACGTGTTTGCTGCTTTGGATGTCTGAACTGCACGTGTCGCTGTCTCGGTTGTCTCAAGTCTTGTTTCATAACAATGGGTAATGTCCCAGTTTGTCAGATTTGGGACTTCTCGTTTCATTTGTCACGCAGCCTACCGTAATTATACTGTTGATGTTTGAATGAAGAATTTCTCTGTGTATCGTGATGACCTGAACGTCCACCATATTAAGATGGTTTTTCGCAGTCCTGCATGTCATCCAAGATTTGTCAGTAAGCATTTCAACAAGCAGGAAAATGTGTTAGTTCTCACCTCTAATCAAAATACCTTTTGAACGGACGGGGTTAAATTCCCACTGCATGTTGTTTGTAACAAAATATCACAGATCTCTGCCTCGCGTATTCGTTTTACTGTCACCTGTGAGAAATAAATGATTGACAGAAAAATAAAACTTAAGAGAACATCCCTCCGAGCAGCTCTGCAATTACACAAAGGGATGTCTGACATTCTGTGCCGAGACAGCCAGCACCATACACTGTCATGCTGGTTTTTTAAGAGCTCAGTGTCCATGGCAACGGTTAGCCCAGGAGTTGGGGTTTTTATTCATAATTAAGAATGTTTGGGGAGTCGAGGGTGAGGTGCCAAAAACCAACAGCTCTGCCTCCTGATTCTGTCAAGATTTCCATCAACAATTCACAAGGCAAAGGCAGGATCATTCAAAATGGCCTCCATAACTGTGAACGCACACAACCATGCAAAACTCATATGACTTGCAAATGTGTTTACAGAGTTTATTGAACTAAATGGAAATCTGTATGTTTACAGTTTTGTCCTGTTTATTGGAAGTATACATCAACTATGAAACAGTTCTTATGAAAGTGACTGATCTGGCCTTTCAAACATTATCAATATGTTGATTCATTACGGTTCAGCTGTTTTGTTTCCCCTGGCAGAAGTGTTTGTCCACCCGGTTGAAGAATCCGACTTTCTCATTTTCTCTCTAGGAATCTACAAAGAGTTCTCTGTTTTTATTCTTTAGTAAGTTTTTTTTATTTTTTATTTCTGGCCGCTTTTTTACATGTATTTTCTGGTGTCTCTCACCAAGTCACTATTGGGGGTGCTCTTGGGTTATCTATCTGTGCTTTTATAGGTAGTATGAATTCTCCCCTTCATAGCACTCGTGCTGTATGGCTTTGACAAGTGTTGCAAATCACAAAAACCTTAGTGCACAATAACAAATAATTCATGAGAAGTGCCTTTTTATGTCAACATTTACTCAATTGCCCAGGTCTCGGCTTCACGTAGAAAAAAAGCACTATCTGCTGCTGGAATATTGTTGGTTAAGTTGACGTTATGACACGGTAATGATTCATTTAAATATAATGGATAATCAGCCATGGCAGAGCTAGGGCCACTTCAAAGCATCGTCTTCTGTACCTACTAGCCAAAGGGTTATTTCTTCACCAATACATAATTTAATTGTCATGCTCTTCCCCACATGTGCTTGTTGAAGCCTGGGCAAACCGAGCAACACAGCCTGACGGCGGATCTCCTGAGCATCCTGTCTTAGCTAGCAACAGTGTTGGATGTGCTCTGGAAGTATACCCATTAGTGCTGGCCCAGATCTGTCAAATTCTACCCAGGCCTTGGTGCCGAAATGCCAGGGTGGGTTAAAATGCTGCCTCCCTCCCCATAATCACCGCACCACGTGCATTGACTCTTCACCGGCTCCGGGAAACGTTGGCTGCCCTTCAGTGTCTAGGGCAGACAGACGCATTGATGTTGTGGGATCTCTACTGTATGTCCACCTTGTAAAAGATCACAGACGAGCCGGAACATCCCCCTTAGCCAATCGGGTCTGTCCTCTGGTTCATCTCCCGTTCACTGGGGGGTTGTTTCCAGACATCTCACTTGGCTATATGTATCCTCCAGAGCTCTTTGGACTCCAAAGCAGTATCAAGGAATTACAATTGAATGGACAATTCTTTTTTTATGTGGGGTGGGGGAATTATATTGACTTTGTACCTTCAAAACAATTTGCAGCAATCTGATTAGATTTGTTTTCGGTCATATTTTATCCGCAATGTGCGAAAGCTGTTACCTTGTCAAACGTGTGTGTGTGTGTGTGTGTGTTTGTTTGTGTGTGTATGTGCGCGTGCCCTACATTTAATGTTCACACATGCCAAGTGGGCTTTGGTGGGAGACAACGTTTCCCCTTCTCCTCTTCATTATGTATGATTATGTTGGTTCTAATTAATATCCCTGTCATTAATGTGCTCCGACACTCCCTCCCCCCCCGCGCCTTCAGCCCCTCTGCGCCACTGGCTGTGTTGATGGTTGATGCGTAGCGCAACACCGGGACCAAGTCTCACAACAGTTTAGAAGTTTGACAACCTTCTTCTTAATCCTTCGTCGTATCTCATTGTTTATGTTAATGTATTTTATTTTTCGCTCGCATCACAAGACATTTAGAGTTTAAGTGCCCCTTTTTATAAACATGAGAAAGATATCATTGGGAATGTAGACACCGTTACAGTCCTGACAGGAAGGGGGGGGGGCGGGGGGGTGAATTACTTACCGGATAGTAATTTAATTTACTGTACTTTCACTGGACTGAACTGCGCTAATAATCGTTCTGAGTGATGATTTGTTTAGAAATTTGATGGACTGTTGTTGGCTCACAGTGAGATTTTCCCAATTTTTTTCCCAGAGAGTGGAGAACGTCTTTGTGGAGTTCAGCCACCAGCAGCTACTCGACTTCTACAACAAGGTCAGTGATACATGTCGACTTTCTGCATCGCTAACTTCAGAACATCCACTGGCATGTTGTCTTTTTGCTAATTGTCAAACATTCTCTGTCTCCTTGCAGCTAGAGATGGTTCAAGCACAGTTGGACTCTCTCACTTGATGCGGGTGCCCGTCTATTTTTACATGTTTGTGTGATGAATGCTCTAGATAAAGCTATGCCGGTGGTCACGTTCCCCGTGTTCTCTGACTGGACCCCTATGCTGATGAAGTGCTGGTGTCATCCGACAAAACTCTGATTTCATGGTTCAGTGTGAAAGCTGTGTATATAGGACAGGAATCAAGCTGCAATTAATCTGTTGAAAAAATCTTCCCGGGTACTTCTGACTCTGTCAATTCATGCCACTGTGGACCTGTGGAACATCAATGCTGTTTATTTGTGAGATGCATGAAATGTGTCCCAAGGAATCTGTCAAGACAGTGTCTATATGTAAACTCAAGCACTAGAAGAATACAACCATTTTGGAATCGGAAATGTGTCATGGTTTTTCTTCTCATACTCCGCCTGTGGTTTCACCAGATAGATACAGAGATGAAAGTCAAACCATAATCTACTTAGTATGTGGGGAAAGGTTCCCACATCCAGCATGTTCTTTTCATTAAGTGAAACACAATGGAGCAGTATCAAAGGGAATTGGTCAACGGTGAAGGTTTTTCCAGAACGGATAGTTTTTTTCCCCCCTTGGGTATCACCTTACTCAAATTCCTTGGGCTATTTTATAAAAACAGTTGTTACAACGTGCTTATACATTTGACACCAAGAAACTTGAGGGAAAAAAAGCTATTGTGCTGACGGGCTTAGCGATAGGGAAATCCAGTTCTGGTTGTGCTGGTTTGAGATTCTCAGAGTAAAAGCCTGATTGTTCATTATTATGTTTAAGACGTTCAGATAATCAGCAGATCAAAATACTTATTACTGCAGCCTAGGGTGGTTCCGTAAGAGAGTTAGAGAGGACATAAGGTCAACAGCCAGATAGGATAAATTACACCAGAGAGGACTCACTCACTCTAGTATTCCTGTCACATAAACAAATGCAGCATTGATACTGGGGTCTGAGACCATTGGGTAGGAAGATGCTGAGACCTAGTTCTTAATTACCCCCAGTCGAGGCAAAGCAGGCAGGAAATGGCCTCACACATATTGCCGCAGCCCCAACCCCACCAAAGTGAAAACTACAGTCCACTAAGTACCCTGAGATAAGGCTGAGCATGTTTCACGTAGCACTTGCCAAACAAGTGCAGAAGGTCGCAATAGCAGATAGCAGAAAAATTATGTTGGTGACTGAAATATCATTGAGAATGGTGGAAAAAAAGACGGGCATGATGTAAAGCACTCCCCTCAGCTATATCCAGGGTGAGTTTGAGTGAGCCAGTGACTCATCCCTCTGTAATAGGGTCAGTGGCATAGTATCCCAGTGGAGAAAGATGAGCCAGCCAGGCAGAGACAGCAGCAAGGGGATGGTTTGTCAATCCAGTGCCTTGTCGCTTACCTTCGCACCCCCGGGCCAGACTACACTCAATCATAGCCCCCGTTGAAGAGATGAGTCTTCAGGAAGGTTGATATTATGTCTCGCAACGATCGGCAGATTATTCCATGAAAATGTGCCTCTCTTAGAGAAATCCAGGCTTCCGGCTGTTTGTTTATAGATGTTTCTCTATCTTCCTAATACTTTAATACCTGTCAAGTCAGCATTGCTCCGAACAAAAGATGGAATAAATCGTTTCTCCCCCTCCACTTTTGGAGAGCCAGTAAAAACACTTTATTGCCTTGTATCACGTTGATGAAGTTCCGTTTTTATTGAGAGAAGTAGTCATTTCAATTGGCTGTTTCCTACTTAACAATAATAAGGCCTTAGGTTGTTTTTGTTTTTGTATCAAACTTAGCAGGCAGTGTCTGTGTTAATGGGATGATAAGCATGTAGAATGGGCTCCAAAGCCTTTGTAAAACGGATAAGTTAGTCACTCGCTTAAGAGTAGGTTTTGGCAGCTCGTCCACACTTCTCTGCCACAGGCAGGACAAGTGGGAATACAACAGCTCTTGCTCTACTTTGGTCGTCTTTGAATGAACTCTGAAGTGAAGATTACAGGCAGTGAGCATTCCTAACCTGATGCAGAAATGCAAACAAGGCTCAGGTCATTTCTCTGTGTTGAAAACATCCAATGTGCCGCGATGGTTCTCTAATACTTAACCCAATTTACAATTTTGCCACCATGTGGAAAACCAAATCACAAGTCACTGCCTGAGGGAGCTGTGTTCCACAGCATGGGGAACAGATGGCTGCTCAATGAGCGCCCTGGAAAAGAAAGTATCGGTGCTGAGAGTCTCCAACTGAGAGAAAGCAAAACACAGAACAGAGAGTCCTGCGCGTGTGTGTGTGTCTGATGAAGCAGAGGCCCGCTGGACTGTAAACATGAAGCATTTTGGTTTTCATGGACAGATGTCACGGGTGACCAGCCAGCTCAAATAAGTGGATAACGCACTTATCCTGGGTGAGACTGGTCGTCTCCTCGGTGAGGAGCACTGGCGCTGAGGTAATGTCCAAAGATAATGTCGCAAGCGGGCCAAGATGAAGGAGCTGACAAATAATTGAACCCAGTCAGTCTGGCAATGGAAATTTCCCTCAGATGCCTGCAAACAATCACCTTAGTCGAGACACTTGAGTGTCCCCCGTTAAGGTGGACGGAAACGCTGAAATCTGAAAAGGGACGACTGTATTTAAGGCCCACCAAACAACCCAAGATTTGACGGAGGTGTCTCTGCTCCCCAGGGTTTACCCTGGAGACCCTGAGCTTCCTTACTCCCAACGCGACCAAATCTACGTCCCATCTAGCCTTCGGCGGTAGATGGCGGGGCAGTGTTGGCACTGCCGGATCTATTTTGTGCCGCGGGTCTCTGTGTTTGGCTGTGCAGCTCGTTGCGACACAGGCCCGTGTGTGTGCGCGCTCTGCGGGCTTGACTGTGTGCCGGTCGGGTCTGAGAGGAATGTCCTGGTCTCCCGTGGACAATGCAGCGAGTGTTCTGGAGCTACGGGTCCCGCACTGTCTCGCGAATAGTGTGACGCAATGGTAAGGCAGGATGGATCTCCGGCTAGCTTGGACTGGGGGTATTATCAGCCGCGACCCACGTTGCCCCCCGCCCCACCAGTCTCATGAGCCCACTTGCTGCCCCGAGACTCTCTGACAATGCCTCCTCCTGTCAGGTCCCAGTGCTGCCTTATCACACACCCTTGCGCCCATAATCAGCAGAATGGACCGAATAGTCCCTAGTATGGGGGGGGGGGCGGGGGGGGGGGGGGTGGGGGGGGACGACAGGCGTCATTGTTGCAGCTGCACTGACGCTGCTGTTGTTGGCCGCAACCAGGCCGAGATCTGGGAAGAGGCCGGTGTCCGCTAAGGACGTCTCCTGCCGTTCTTGGCAAGGCTGCGCCACGACAGCCGTGTCTCCACGCACACTAGCTTTTTCTTTCTCCCCCGGTCAGTTCTTAACCCGTTATCTTCCCCCCCCCCCCCCCCCCCCCCCCCCCCCCCCCAGCTCTCCCTCTCTCTCTCTCTCTCTCTCCCTCAGCTCCTCTCTATTCATTGCAGATGTCCTTGTTTTCGTGTGGCACGAAGCGTGGCGGCACCCTGGTTGAGGTGGCTGTTTTGTTACCGTACATTGGGTAAATAGTTTTAGGCACAGATGGGAGGCTGTGGCGGTCCACATTGTGGGTTCAGAGCGAGACGAGCCCCCTCCGCCCTCGGATAACAGACTGACGGGTGGCTGTCAGCCTGAACATGCTGCTCGGCCCGGAGGCACTCCATTAGACAACCCTGGCTTTATTTCGTTTTTTTTTTTAAATCCCTTTTAGTTATTTATTTACTTGACACGTTTTCCGTCCGCGCTCATGCTTTTTGATGTACTGGATGCTGGCAAATTGAAATGATACCTTGTAAATGGGACTCATTGCCAGGCTGTGTCTGTGCGCCGCAAAAGGATATCAGAGGGAAATTGAGTTTTTCTAGACGGCTCTTGTGAGTTATGAGTGAAGATGCTACTTACCCAGTAGCTGAGATAGGAAAAACAAGAGAGAGTGATGACCACCTGTCACGTTCCTTCTGTGTATACTGTGGCGGTTTGTCCCGGGACATGCAGTCCTTCTGCTTTTCAGCAGTCGGAGGCCTGTGCGAGAGGGCCCTTCCAAAACAAGTTGCTCATTCATATTTCACCAGAGTCCTAAAATTAGGACAGTCACATAAATTCTTAAAACTCTGAGAAAACCCATTTAATTCTTGAGATCTTTTAATCCCCCTACCACTACCTACTCAACCCCCTCTCTCTCGGTCTCTCTCTCTCGGTCTCTCTTTCTAGGTCTCCCTCTCCCTCTCTCTCTCACAAACACACACCGGGGCATAGACCCCCCTCAGCTTCCATATTATTACACACCAGTTAATCCTGTTCCACAAATCCGAGTACCTACGGTTCCAGAGAGAAAATCCTATTTCGCCCTCAAATTTTTCCATCTGTTTACCACAGAGGAATCCTTCACTCCAGACCGTCTTTGTCTTTCTGCAGCTTCTTAATACTCTCTGAAATCTTCTCCAAAGCATGTTGTCCAACGTCTCTGCACTGTCTGCCGTGCGCGCCCACTTACCCTTTCATCCAATCGCAGTCTGTTTGCTGTGACTAAATTGTTTGTTTATTTATTTCTCTGTTCATTTATTCATGCACGCTGCAAAGATATTTGTGGCTTTTCATTCTGTCCTGTGTAACATGAGTTTGTGTCTTAGTGTGGATTTCCATTAGCCAGATGAAGGAGTCTGTACTCTGAGTGGAAGGACAGCTGCTACAGGCCTGATGTGCCAATACAACTGAAACGTAGTTGATCAAGGTGTGTGTGTGTAATACTATACTCCTGGTAAACCAGGTAAAGTGAGGAAATTAAATTTGAAAAGGTCCATGTAAAAACGTGTTCCGGCCTTTGCAGCACAACATGGGTGTACTATGTCGCGTTAGTGCTGGTTATGTGCCACATGTCATCAAAACTTGGTGTTTCATGGCTATCTGAGGTATGATAGTGACTCCGCTTATAGATTGTGCACATAAAAGACATTTTACATATACAGCTCCAAATTAGTGGTTTAAAAAAATAAAGTCCCATTTGTAAGGTTTCAGGTTAAGGTGAGAATTTAAGTTATATTGATATTTAAGATTAGAATTAAGGTGAAGCTTTAAGGTATATGTTTAGGTTATGGGGGTTAGGGAAAATAAACCTAAAAAGGTCTCACAGTATAGTGTGTGTGTGTGTGTGTATGTATGTGTCAGTCTGTCTGTCTGTCTATACATGCATCAGTGAATTTGCCTGTAAGTCGACCTGTTTTTCTGTCTGTGTCATATGCTAAACAAGTCTGCCAAATAAAACATTAACAAAAGATGTCTCTTTTTGCATTTTTATGTTGGTATTAAATGCTATATACCTATCTGCTGCTAACCCTACTTCAACATAACCAAAATTACACATATCCTTTACCACAAACCTGGTACTGGTACTACCTGTACATAGTCAAATAACTGTTATTCATATGATCTTTATTTCTTGATTTTTGTTGTTAACTGTCTATTCATTGTGTATCTTTCATTTTCAGTTTTAATTACTTAAATTCTAAATAAAAAATTGGGGGTGGGGGGGGGTGGTCCTACAAATAAGCTCTTCACCGCTAGTCGACTCCTGTTACCGAACCCTTTGACGAATACAATTTGATGTGTTTTGCCGTGTTGACTTGTATGTTGTACGTGTGTGGGAGGGAGGCTATTGTGGGATGAGGAGCAGATTAGGAGGTGTGTCATACCTTCTAGGCAGGGAAGTGTGCGCACGCATGTGTGTGCTAATGAGATTGACGTGGTTGGTTAGGAGCCCTGCCGCTTGCTTGGCTCAAACACAGCACTCGCTGTCTTCTCAAACTCCCACCCCTATGGACCCCTCTAAAAAGACATCAAGGAACTGTATTTATGAAGTTATTCTTGTGTAGGCTTGGAATGGTTTACCATCATTAAAAATCATCAGTCCTCAAACTAATGGCCCTGATATTTAAGTATTTCACCAAGTTCACAGCTCTGACACATTTTCAGTTGAACTTTAAATTGTTGAAAATTAGTAACCATAAGGTCATGCAAATTGTGTGGTTTGTCTACTGTAATTATAATTGACATTAATTTGTGGGCCATAAATAGCTACTAAAGTAGGCTACACTGTCTGATTCATGTTTTTCTGTACTTAATGGCTTAGTGGAGGGAAGAGCTTCTCTAGAGCTGCTGTTAGTTGTACCTTACCTTGTTTCCTGTGCTTTTGGCAGTCATGGTAAAATATTTCCTGAGCACCAGTAAAACAGAAGGATCATTCATACACTGCAGAAGAGTTCATGCCTCTTTCCTTGGGGCTACTTTTCTATGATCGCCTCATAGACATGCCATAATATTTACAGGTTTAAATTACGTGTGGGAGACCGGAGCCACAGTTCTTTACGGAATGATTAGGTCTGACAATACACGGCACTAAAAGTCTGCAGTGTCCACTCAACATAATGCCTTAATGTGCTTGGTGGAGGCGTCGCAGCTGTGAGAGGTGTGTAGTATTACGTGCATGATGGCGAGCGCTTTCCAGCATGCATGATTACATCCCATTCAACCATTGTGATTTACCCAACACAACACAACACCAGATTTACCATGTGATATATTCTTTAGGGCGCCCCTAGCTTTTCCAAGCAAGCTTCTTTTCCATTCGTGTGGAAAAACCATTGGAAGATTTGCATCTGATTGCTCTGGTCTGCATTGCACTGTATAATTATATTTTACTTTCTATTCAGTCCTCTTGATCTTTGTTTCATTATTTTCTCACTTAGAGAAAAGTTACCATTCCACGCTCATGTTTAGGGCATATTCTGTTATGCACTGTTAATTTATAAATTTCTGTCATTTGAACTCTGCATGTACCTTATTGGTCATCCAATGAGAATCCTTGTTAAGACATGGGCACATTTCTGAAGCCACTCATTTGGGATGCTGTTTTTTTTACGAAAGGAGACGAATGCTAGCAACGAGGGCTAGATTTCCAACCTTATTTAGTTGGATTGTTGTGGATATCAGTTAGCTATTGCTACGTTGTAGTGAAGTAGCCTCTGGTATTTTGATAGAAAATAAATCATTTAGATATTAATTATGAAAATATTTAATTCTATATATTTTTAACCTGGCACCACCTGCTGGTTATCTGTTACCAGGAAAAGATCTAAATAGAAATTTAGGGAAAGGCAGCATTTCGTCTCATACATTAAACATGTATTATTGAAACACAGTGAACATATTAAAAGAAAACAAGGCAGTTCATGTCAAGCATGGATAATGTGACTGACCTTGATACGTAAGAAAGGGTAATGGGAAACAGCTTATCACCAATAGGCCAATCAAGGATATTGACTAGCGACACTGGTCATTTTCTGAGAGCAATGTGGGTGTTTCGTACCAATGAACGCTTAGAACCACGGCCCAGAAACCAATCACGTGAATGCCAGTGGGAGGGCAGGAATTAGTGAACCACACTGATATTGCTTACGTAATTCTTCTGAGCAAAATGAGTGCACAGATGTTCTGTCTGGGCTAGAGGGAGATCTGTTCTAAGTAGTTCGGTCCTGTCGTCTCACCCGAAGTTGATGTGGGATCAGGTAAGATTTGTGTCAATGTCCAGAATTGCCTGTAAATACTGTCTTTGCCGACATTAGCCTCAAAGAGCGTGTGTTTGTTCTCAAGAAGTCCAGGTGTTTCTCATCACTTTAGCTCGATGAACATGGGGCTGTTCAGTCCTCCACTGTTTTTAGCTCGGTCCATGAATGAGAGCACATAGTAGGCCGACTTTGGAAGGAACCGGGTTGGAAAACCAAACGTGAAGAGAGCAGCAAGCTGCTGCCAAGCCAGCGAAGAAACTGCAGTTAGAGAGAGACCGTTGTCATTGAGAGGCCAGGTCTTTGAGAATGTGCAAGGGTTTTCCCACATAGCTCTTACAGCTCTTAGAGCTCTCACTGTAAAAAACGGTCAAACGATGAGTACACATTTCATGAGAGGGAGAATATATACATTCCTCATTTTTAGTGTCTTTACCAATGTTTCAAACAGTACTGTTCAGAGAGCTTTGGATATTGGCACAAGGCATTTGTCTGTCCTCGATTCCTCCCCACATAGGTGACTTCCTGAACCCGTTGGTCCCCCTGCTTCCAAGGCGGAGGAATGTTAATGGTACCATATAATTCCAGGGGAGATAAGGCAACATCTTATTTATGAGTAGAAAGTTTTAAAGGACAAATGAACGACTGGTGGGTCACGGGGTTTCATCTGGAAGAGATGTGACACCTGGGAGACTGGCTAACCTGCCTCAAAGGCGGACGGAAGTATACTGGGCCACCTGCCGGGCATTTGAGATTGGCCCGGGACGTGTGTGGCGCGAGGTAACCACGACGCGGATGGCTAATTACGACGAGTGGACTGTGTCACGGAAGGCCTCGGTTACCCGGACGATCTGTCCCATTGCGGTAGCCTGAGCCAGAGGAAAAGGGGACTAATTTCCTGTTTGAAAACATAAACGGCACAATGGCGCTAGGCTGGGATTCCCGTAATGGTAATAATAGCGAACGCCGGTGACTTCGACGTTGCCAGAGTAAACTACAGTTTTAAGGATTTAGAGTCATTACAGGAATGTGGATATTCCCAGAGTTGGGCATCATTTCGGATGCTCGCTGGCGTGGAGTCAACCAGGAGTCATATGTTCATCTTTTATTAATTCGTACTATGTAGTGCATTTTTGATTTATTTGGGGGTTTTTTTCCTGGGGGAAGGTCACCAGTGCGCCACCATCTTCAGGGGGAAAGGACCCTGCAGAGCATTGACCCTGTCTGGGCCCTAGGGCTGCCTGTGAAGCCCTGCGGCAGAAACCATCCATGGGGCCACTCTAGATAGGTCTACGTGAAGATGTAAGGGTCTCTCTCTCCAGCCGAGACAGTCTAGCTATGAGCCTGGCTGTAATTGTTGCTTCATTATGCAAGTCTGTACGGCTCACCAGCCAGGCCCATTAAAAAGCACCCCTGTGTTCGTCCCATCCACTTAAGGCAGGAAAAAGACAACACTGTACAGCTGATCTGGATTCTGCCTAGACTCTGAAAACAGCCCACCTGCATTTATTGACCTGCTGGTCACCTTAACATCAAAGGAAAAATTGAAGTAGCCTCAAAAGGTCATGTGCCCTTATAATCTTTACCCGACACAGCCGGAACAGAACTGGCCACCCCTAAGTCTGGCTCCTCTCTAGGTTTCTTCCTAGGTTCTGACCCATACTGGACATTAATTCTTGTTGCTCGCTCTTTGAGATTTGAGGTGACACACAGGCTAAACACCCATAGTCATCCATCAACATTGGGAAAGGCCAGAGAACACAAAAAATGAGATAGAAAGTTGTTGATCTTCACAAATCAGATAATGTCTATAAAAGGATAGCTACGTGCCTAAAAATACCTGTCTCCACTATCAGGGTAATAATTAAGAAATAAAAAACAGCTGGTGCTGTCATGAACCAGCCTGAAAGAATACACATGTATTTTGCCCCCACACACAGAATAATGGTTCAAGTGGCAAAGAAATTGATCACTGGTTGGAGAATTGCCGAGGTTAGTTATATCTTGGGCACACCAAGTTTCCAAAACAATGATAAGAGGCTGCCAACATCTGATTTGACAGGGCTGCCACAAGAAAGCCTCTGCTGTCACCAGACCACAAACATGAGCGCCTGGAATTAGCTAAATGTCACTGGAACTTTGATTGGAACCAGGTTCTATGGTCTGATTAAACTAAAATTGAGCTTTTTGGCACCAACACCAGAGGTGGGTTTGGCATAAAAACAGCCAGGGTAGGGCAGAAAAGGACCTAATCACTACTGTGAAATCTGGTGGTGGATCTGTGATTTTGTGGGGCTGTTTTTACTTCCAAGTCCCTTGCGACATGGACTTCATCATGTACCAGGAGAGTTTAGGCCCGAACCCGTCTTCCTCTGCCAGGAGGCTGAAACCGAGTCATCACTGGATCTTCCTGCAGGACAACCATCCAAAGCGTTGAATCCCTTAGCAAAGAGTCAAGCTACAACAATGGTCATCAGAGTCTTCTGACCTAAATCCCATTGGAAAACCTGTGGGGTGAGCTGACAAGCAGAGTCAACAAGTGAGGACCAATGACTCTGAAGGATCTTGCGAGTTTCTGTGGGGAGAAATCTCAAATCCCTTGTCATATGTTCTACCACCTCATCACATCATTACAGGAGATGGCAATGAACTGTTATCTTGGCAAACGGAAGATGGACAAAGTACTGAATGTAGGGGTGCTGATAATGGCGCAGATGTTTTTTTATTAAGATTCCTCTGATTTTTGGAGTGCAAGATCAAGTTGGTGAACAACAATGACATTTTGTCCAGAATTATTTTTCATATATACCTAGGGGGCCAGTAATTTTGGAAGGCACTGTTTATACTATTGCCATCACCTTACACAATACACCATAATGACTAAAGTAAAAAAAATATATATGTAAATGTCTATTTTTACAATTAATTGGCATACATTTCTGAAGACCTATTTTCGCTTTATCTTTATCAGGCATTGTGCGGTGATTGAAATTGAAATACTATGTATTTAATCAATTGTAAATGTGGTCCATGTGGAAAATGTGAAAGAGTTTCTGAAGGCACTGTCAATGTGTATGGATTGTAACTGATCTCCAGAAGCATTCAGAGACTGCACATTACAAGGTGATAATATTTTTGTTGGTGCCATGCAGTGCCATTTTCCAGGTACGCAGCTTCACTTGCTGAAGGAAGTCAGGTCAGGCCTCGCTCTACGTGTCCCAGAAAAGCCTGCTAGGAGAGGTTTTGGTGAGGGGTTTGCAGAAGCTGCTGCATTGTCAGCATAATGAATTAAAGTGGGCTAGCACGCATGCAAATGGAGGTGTGGGCTGATGTGGAGGGAGGGGACCCCATGGGAGGCCTCAACTACCTCATCTATTATGGACGAAGAAGAAGGAGATGCTAGCCAGCACGCAGCTGGGAACAAACCAACGCGTTCCCTAGTTATGTGGAGTGAACACTCTTCTTCCCTCACACATCATCAACAGATCAACAGGCTGACAATTTCTGATTCACCAAGATCCACATGATTGCAAGTAGAAGGACGTGTTGTTCTGTGGTGCTTACAAAATTTCTGAACATTCATGTTCATAGGCAACTTCACATATGTCAGTAGAAGTTAGGAACTCATCATGCAGTTATTATACAATTCCATACAATATTTCCTGTCCCGGTAACACATTCCTAATGAATCAACAGAATTACATTATGAATCCTTCTCCCTTTACCTACTAACGATCTGCCACTTTAACGGGCTGTAACAATGAACAACCCTTCAGAGCAACCTCCAATATAATTATAAGAGGAGAAATAGCAATCGGCGATGGGATAAACGTCTCCAATGAGCTTGGCTCCATTTCATATTGTCATGGGGATGAGATGTCACGGGCGCACTCTAATGTGCATTAGGCAGGGCCGTGTCCCAAATGTCAACCCGTTCCCTGTGTAGAGCGTCACTTTGGACCACAGCGCCCCGTTCAAAGAAGTGCCCTATTGCGATAGGATTCCAGTTGGGATGCGCGCCCCTTGCCTCTTTAAAGGGGTCAATGTTAAATGTCAAGAGTGACTGATGATCCACGTAGAAGCTGTCTGACCCCGTTGACCTCCGTCGGAATGACATGGAATAGGTAATGGTAGAAAAATTACAATAAAGACTTAGTGTGAACACAACCTCTTTATAAGACAATTGGTCTGGGATCCTGAAGTCGGTCATGTTCTACAGTAGATTATTTTGTATTCAGTATTTTTGATTGTAGGCTGTTGAATATTCTGTGCTGTGATGATTTGAAATTCAGTCTAATGAAGTGCAAATCAGACAATCCATCAGCATCTCCAAAAAGACTTCCAGCTCTAAAAACATCATCCTTTCAGGCATCTTGGAAACATGTCATCCGTCCCTGAATTTAATCCGACTCATCCAGGAACCTAAAAATCAATAGGAGGGCTCCACGCCAGGCCACCTAGAATTCTGACCTTCAGCTCCTCATCTCTCTGTCATCCTCCACGAGTGATCTCTTCAGCCCTGGGTGAGCCTGGCCACAGCTGGGCCCCCCTGATTATAACCCAGCGAGAGTGAGTGTGTGTGCATGTGTATGCTTCGTTGTGTGGCTGTGTCATTACACTCTAATTCGTGTGTGTGTGTGTGTGTGTGTCTGTATCTGTGTGGGCGTGCGCGCCGAGAGAGGACAGACATGACAGCCGTGGTCCGTGCTCCCGGGATCAGGTGACAGGGGTGTTGGCAGGCGGGAATGGAGGCGGGGCGATGGGTGGGGAGCAATTATTGGCCTTGTCTGACTGAGTGTCCGGAGGGGCTGCGCTCCGACTGGGGAAAGCAGCCAGATGGCCTGGCCTTAGTCTTCGCTCATCACACTTCACGTGATCACCCCCAGGTAGTTCTGGAAATAACTATCAGCAGTGAGCTGTTATGTGTAGTCAACACTGTACGGCAGAGACAGGGTCACCGCGGCCCGCCACAAGACCACAGGAGCTGTTTGTGGATCAATATAATATCAGCGGCAATTTTGGATTGTTAGTTATTCATCACACTTATTCAGCTGAAGTAATGCAGAGTTCTTACAAAAGCATTGCTTCTGAGAGCTCATTTCAACCTACCATGGTTGAATGTAGCTGGCAAAATAAATTAGGGGCTTTTTACCCCGGTATTTGACCATAGGCTATTTACCTCATTTCACTCCTCACGCAAACCGTGGTTATTTAATGCGCCATAACAGCAATTAATATTGCATATCGATCATCTACTCATTCCAGTAGCCTAGGGAGTGCGGACGACGTTATATTGCCAGAGAGGTGTTGGCCTGGCAACCTAATGGCAAGATGTCCATGTTCCAGTCCCGGTAGGAAAACACTGCCCCAGACCCTAGGCTCTCAGACTATAGATTACAACAAATGTTAATGTGGCCTTTGTCATTTCCATAGCTTTTCACTCTCATCAAAAACAGCATTCCACGAGCGCTGAACAATGGAATATATGAACGTCTGCCGATTCAGCAGAGCCAGACACATAAAATATAAAACACACACCAGGAGCTATTTATAATTGAAGGTTATGACGTCATGCTGTCTCAGGAGGGAGACAATCAACCTCACAGGTACCCGCTGTAGTTAGCCAGAAAAATCTCAGTAGCTAGCCAGAAAAATCTCAGTAGCTAGCCAGAAAAATCTCAGTAGCTAGCCAGAAAAACCTCGGAAGCTAGCCAGGAAAGTCTTTGCCCTGTTGCCAAGTTCAACTTTTTTTTTACCACATTAAAAAAACAATACATTTTTTACAAATATGTTTACTGCAATTTGATAATGTTGGACCTCTTTACAACCACATTTTATTTGAATCTTTTTCGCCTGAGAAATAAAAATGAAATACAAGGAAAGTGACAGAATCCAAGGCCGATTACATTTTTCCACGATTTACTCATCAGTTGGTACGGTGGTATACTACATGGAAATCTTTGCCAATGAAGATTCTGCAGAATCGATTTTCATTTTTCTGTCCCATAAGGACACCCAGCCGTCGGCCTGTTAAATCATTCTGGCCTGTAAAAACTTGCTGATTCTAGCAAAAAACACGTTCAGCTTCTCAAAATAAAGGTTTCTTCATTGTCTCCCCAGAGGGTGGAAGAGACAACCTTGAGCATAGAAATGTAAGCTTTCAAGCCCAGCTGAGTGATAATGTCTGGAGCCCAGTATGAGGGCTCTGGTGCAGGTCCGTGACGATCTATCTGACTTTCAGGAGCCAAACACCAGCCACCTAAAGCAGGTGTGGATACAGTGACATCCTGGAGTGCCTGACGAATGCATTCTGTTTATAGACGGGTCTGGGGCCAGGAACCAATGTCCTTATTCAGCTGCTTTATAAAGCAGGGTTGCGGGTTTGATACCCAAGGGGGGGGGGGGGGGGGGGTCCCAGTGTGATAAGGTTTGAAAACATATGCACTTACTACTGTAAATTGCTCAGTAAGCTGTGTGCTAAATGATATAAGCGTGTGTCAGTGTGTTCGTGTATTTATGACATTTGCACTGACATGTTGGACATACAGTAATTAGGCATGGGTTTTCATTTCCACCAGCCGTTGCAATGTTTATGCAATGTCTTCAGTTACAATACTCATCCTGTGCCGGCAAACTTGTAATTGAATTCACACCTGTGAGCGAGGTCCCCCCAGGTGATTTTCATACAGTGTGCCCAGGGCTAGTCTGTGAACCAATCAGAGAAACAAAGCCACTGCGCGAATACTACAATGCAGGTTGGAACGAGCTGCGGACTTACTCGCCATGTGCTCACAACAAGTGTCTGACCATTGGTTGCGGACGCTGCTGGATAGCCTGCAGACTGGCCTGTATTTTCTTGCTACAATCATTTGCTGACAGCAATTCTAACAATCAAAGCTTTGCAACGGGCAGCTGTGAAAAGTTTTTATGGCTCCTTCCGTTTCGAGGTGAGATAAAGAGATGTTTGGCCCCTTAGAGGCTAGTTAGCTGACTCACAGTGCAGTGGCGGCCAGCGGCGTTGGAATCCTGGGCGCTGCCCAGCGTCAGTGTCCCACGGAGGGTGACACAGAATGTCTCAGCTCCCCATGAGGTGGATGGGTGGTCTTCAGATGGGGCTGCCATGTCTCAATGTACTCTGGCCGGTTTCTGGGGTAGGTGGTTGCTGGCCGGAGAATACGAACGCCTCTAGCGTGCGTGTATGCCGGCAAACACCTCCAGGTTGGACGGGCAGCATGTTAATGAGCAGAGTGTCTTGGCACTCTGTCAGAAGGCACGTCTTGAGCATTGGTTGGTTGGTTGGTGTCCCTTTGGTTGATGCTTGGCAGTGTGGGTGGATTGACTTCCTGCCTGTTGGACCCGGGGTCTCCCTCGGATAGGGCCAGAGTGTCACTGGACCCCCCTGTCTCAGCCCCAAGGTTTTATGCTGCTATATTGTTGTGCCGGGGGTGTACCGTCTGTTCTCTTTCTCCAATGTAAATCCTTGTAAGTCTACATTTTCCTTGTCTCCTGCTCCTTTTAAACTTAGGAGGACATGAGGTCTTGGCCCACATCTCCCGAGTACCAGTCTCAAAAGACCGGTTGTCCCTGTCCTTGTCCATCTGGTCATGCTTCTGACATGGATTAGGCTTTATAGACACAGCCCACATGCATTTATTAATTAATATAACTTGTACCTGGCACAGCCAGAAGAGGACTGGTAACCCCTTGGAGCCTGGTCCCTCTCTAGGTTTCTTCCTATATTTCGCACCCCTTAAGGAGTTTTTCCAATCCGCTGTGCTTCAACTGTTGCTTGCTCCTTGGGGTTTCAGACAGGGTGTCTTGTAAAAGCACTTTGTGATAACTTGCTAATGTAAAAAGGGCTTTATAAATAAATCTGATTGGTTGATCGATTGATCAGTTCTCCTGCTCCAACTGTGGAGTCGTTGAGACAACAAGGACAACACAACATTGGGGAGGGGGGGATGATATTTTTAGTGTCAGTGTCAGTGGCCAATCAATACGAGACTGCCTGACCAGGCTTCCAAATCCAAAATGGCATCAGACGTCTCATGATAAATAGGACCAGACAACTGGATCTCTTATTACTGTGGCAGCTCTGTCTTACTGTTATCTGATGCCAGGTGATGTGTTGTTACGCCGTGGTCACCGTAACCCGGATGACACGCCCAGCCGCCACTCTAGTGACACCATCATTAATAATTTCTACGAGTGACTGTCAGTGTACCTTTCACATCTAGGTGATGCAACAACACGTAAGGTACAAGAGCCAGGCCACACTTCATATAACAGAAATAAATCATAGAATGATAAAATCATAGACAGAAAGATAGGGTGATACTGTAGGGGGGCTGGGAAATCATTAAAAACAACACAATACAATATAATACAATCAATACGATACAAACAATAAAATACTAACAACAATAACAATACGACACAAACAAAACAACACAAAAAATGTAATACTAACAATACGACGCAAACAATACGACACAAACACTAAAATACTAACAATACGACACAAACACTAAAATACTAACAATACGACACAAACAATACGACGCCAACAATATGACACAAACAATACGATCCCTACTGAATGAGTCCTAGTCAGTATCAGTCAATATCCGTAACATGTAAATAAGGATGGGAAAATGTCAAACCTTTCTCCTCCTACACAGGATTGCTGCAATGATATGTGCTGTCACCCCTTCTTATCTCACTCCACACCAATGACTGTACCTTTAACAATGTATCTATCTGTCAAGCTACTCAAGTTTTCAGATGACACCAATCCAGTCGGTCTCATCGCTGACAGCAATGAGTCCATGTACCCTGCAGAGGTCAACTGGATGGTGGCCCGGTGTGGCCAAAATAACCTGGAGCTTAACACAGACAAAACCATGGAGGTGGTGGGTGACTTCGGGAAACGTCCCCCACCTCTCCGCCTAGTGATTGAGGGCTCAGCTGTTAGCTCGATTGAATCATTCAAATCCCTAGGGACCATCATTTCCCACAACCTCAGGTGGGAGTTGAACATCACAGCAATCATCAAGAAGGAATACCATGAGGTACTGCTCGAGACTGCTGATAGTAATGAAACGTCTCCCCCAAAAAACGCCTGCCATCTGCCCTCTGTCGAGATACCGCATGACTCTGGTGATAGTGTGCAGGAAAGATCATTGGTGACCCCTCCCACACCCAGTCACCAACTGATCCAAATATTCTCCCCTGGCAGGCTGGCAGGACAAGTGAATCACCCCCCAATAGCATCCTCAACAGTTTTCAGAACGGTTTCATTCCTCATGCTGTTGCCCTCAGCAACCTGCCACCTGTCCCACAGAGAATGAAAAGACTTTGTCCACCGCATTAAAACACCTCTAAACTGGTTACTATGTAACTACCATAAACATCCAACATGCTCATCACCCTGAAATTCGGTACGCTATATGGAAACTTAAAATGTGTACCTCCAATGTAGGTCGATGTGTATTGTATACTCACGGCTTAAAATTCGATATCTTATTTGCTCACCAACCACTGAAACCAATAAGGCACGAGGGAAGGTCAATATACCATGGCAAAAAGCTGTTCTGACACAAACCCCCTAGGATGTGTTATTGCTCATATAAATCAGTTACCAATGCAATTAGAGCAGTAAACAGAGATGTCATATCATACCTGTGGTATTAGGTCTCATATACCTTTTATGTACTTTAGTTGACAAAACACACTCTTAAGACTGGATAGTACTGGAGATACCTCAGGCACTTCAGAACCGGTTAAAACTGCTTTTGGATGTTTTAACCCACACTCATGGAATGCCATTCAGAGTGATTTTAAATTACATATTTTAGTGCCTATAAGTCAAATAATTATTTTGTTTTTCTTAATGTATGTCTTATTTAATCTTGTTGCACATTAAGAATTGCCATTTGTACCCGAACAACTATTATCCCACTTGTAACATCCACTATACTTAATACTTGTAAACTTTCTGCCCTCCTCTATTTGCCTTAATTGCACATTTAGTTTTGCCATTTGCACTGCATTTGCCTTCATTGCACATCTGCACATTCCACTTGTAATACACATGTACTTAATACTTGTAAATACTTGTACATTTTCTGCCCTCTATTTACACTAACTGCCTTTCATTGTGCTGCACTTCTACTGCTCAATGACAATAAAGTTGAATCTAATCTCAGATGTTATGTATCCTGTCTGTACAGGCTGTTTATCAATTGCTCCAGCCCCATCACAAGATGTCAAATTCTAAGTAGGTGAACATTTACTGGGCTACTGAAAGTTATCCTGCGAATCGGTAGGCAGCTGTATACAATAGGAAAGGGGCCTTAGTTTAGGGCTCAATCAAATCTGTGGGCTAATCAAGCGAATAATCGAACCCAAATAGCTGTATTTACAAATTAGCAATTTGTTCCCATGGCCAAATTACCTCACAGACTGTTCTTGGGTGTTTTATATAACCAACAGGAAGGCTATTATGTGTGGCCCTGGGCAGAATATTGTAAATATACAACTGCGTAAAGACGTGGCTGAGCCTTGTTTGATTGAATCCCAGACTAAATTAAGAGCACATTATGAGGCCACTGTCCTGATCCGGGTTCAGGTTTCATGTGACTGGCTCATCCCCGGAGGGCTACCCCCCTGCCCCCGTTAGATAAAGCCAGTCGGTCGGTTCCTCACAGTCCAAGGCGCTGGTTCCTCTGGGTGAGCGGGAGGACCATGTCCAAGCCCCTCTGCTCCGCTCCGCTCCCTCACGGGCTTTGTTTTGATCCCCCTGCCAGCCATTACGCTCTGCCACCTCTAAAGCCCTGTGCGCTCAAGATTTGCACCAACTGCCTGTCCTCTGCTCATTCCCACAGTACATTCTGCTCTTCCCAGCAGCCCCATGGAAATCATGGACTTGATGTATGGTCTCCTGTATAAATTGTGGGAAAATATAAAATCCACAACTGCTGAGCTGATTGCTTTTCTGTTTGTTTGCACACATCTTGATTAAAATAAATATGTCAGAGAAATGAAAATTTGCGAGAGAAAAATCATCTCACACTCGAACCGGGGTGGACGGTGTATAATTTGTCGCATGATCACGTGTAGTTTGAGTCGTTAGCTTTAATTGACCAATCTGAATGGGGCGCAGTTAAATGTAGCGCAATTTTCACACTGCAGTTATTGCGGTCGTATGAGAACAGTTGTGGTGCAGTCCTTATTGTGCATCATATGTGTTTATCTCAATGTGTTTATCACCCTGGAGAATGTTAAGTAGGATGAACATTCATCTCCTAGCCAGCCTGTAATTCCTGACCACAGCCGGCAGATTGTGGGTTCCTCCCGAATGCTTTTCTAATCCCTTAGTGGTACACTTCTCCGTGTTCATTTGTGCTTTGCCAAAGTGAATCAATTAAAAATCACAGGACACTCCGTGAAAGCTGAAGCACATAGTTTTACTAGGAAAGAGCTCACCTGGGTCTATTCTATCATGTTGAACGACAGACAAACAATACTAAAGTCAGAGCCGAGTACATGAACTGTGTCTAATCAATCCGAACATGTCATCTTGTTTCCCTAATCCAATCGTTAGTACAGAGAAAGTAAGACAGTCTCACACGCACAAACCAGTACATCCCTGATACAATGCTGGCGGCCTTGTTATTTTGTTTTAGCTTTTGTTCCCTCAAACATTTACTACCCAGAGAACACTTGACATCAGTCCACACCGCTGAAGGCAAGCCATGTACACACGTGTATTAACTGTATATTACTATAAAAATCTCGGTAATCAAATACATGTTACTGATTTTCTATAATTCTATGTTAGGATTACATTTAATCTGTAACATACATACTATTCGTCCACTGAAGCGTGACTTCATGGCAAGTTCTTAGAAAATGAATAGGTCCCAGAAGTTCAAAAATGCAAACCATGAACAGGTGCCATTGAAACAGGGGACAGAGAGCTCTTCAGGACACATACAGTGAAGCTCAGGCAAAATGGCATTGTCATATTACACGTTATTTAGTTTCTTCATTAACAACAGGTGTGGAATTAAACAGTGAAATATACACAGTGACACGAATAACAATTGATTGATGGCTGAAAATATATTTGGTGCCCTCCAGAATAATTGGCACCCATTTTTTAAAATGTATTTATCAGCTTCAGCTCAAAATATCACATGAATCTAACCTTTAATTGAGTGATAGTTGTTCAAAGGAAATGTTTTGTTGGAAAATATTGTTTTTAATGGATAACGATTGTGATCAGATTTCAGGCACCAGTACTGCCCTGCAGTATAGACTCCAGTCAGGGCCAGCTCCAGGCATAAGCAACATAAGTGTTCGCTTTAGATGAGGCACAACGGAACGGAAGGCCCAAGACAAATCTTCTCAAGTGGGAAGAGGTTCTTGTGTGGTTTCTCCACAACGGTCAGCATGCATATGGACCACGATCAACATGTGTAGAGCACTCTGCCAAATTGTCAAACTGCGCTAATTCTGAGGGACAGTCGCGGGACATGCTGCGGTGGCCTTTTGTGGCGCTTTGTCTTTTGGCTGAAACGTCAGACTGGCATCGGTGGACGTAAGAGGATAGCGCGACACTGTGTGATGTGTCTTTAGTGGCAACCGATAGCCAGATGAGAGGTCAAGGATTACTCCACTAAGTATGTTGTGACCACAGATAGAGCGCGGTGGGAGTGGTGAAAATGAGCACAGAGCCCTGCCAGCAGGGATTAAAGTGTCGGGAAAGGGAGGGAGGCTGGTGCGTCTACGCTGGTGTATTTACTGGCAAACGCCAGAGCTTTCGAGGAGTGCTGTTGTATTTCAGTGGCTCACTACCCGACGCCATCACATTATCATTATGTATCCAGGAAGCAGTATGACATCGGGTTTGGTTTTTTCACCAGCTCTCACACCACTACACTTTCTATTTGATCAGTATTGTGAAGGTAGACTTATTGTGCATTCAGAAAGTATTCAGACCCCTTTGCTTTCTCCACATGTTGTTATATTACGGCCTTATTCTTAAATAGATTTTTTTTTATCCCTGGCTGGCTGCCCAGTGAAACTGAGCAATCAGGGAAGAAGGGTGACCCAATGGTCACTCTGATAGCTCCTGAGTTCCTTTGTGCAGATGGGAGAAAATTCCAGAAAGACAACCATCTCAGCAGATCTCTACCAATCAGGCTTTTATGGTAGAGGGGCCGACGGAAGCCACTGCTAAGTAAAAGGCACATGACAGCCAGCTTGGAGTTTGCCAGAAGGCACCTAAAGGACTCTCAGACCTATATAAACAAGATTCTCTGGTCTGATTTTCTGTTCAAGTTTGAACTCTTTGGCCTGAATGCCAAGCGTCGTATCTGGAGGAAATCTGGCCAATACCATCCCTACTTTGCGGTCTGCGTTTGGTGTCAGTAGGCCTGATATAACATGAAGACTAGGGAGTTGTCTATGAAGGAAAGTGATTTGGATGCTAAATGAGAAGAATAGAACCATTACACAAAAATAGGGCATAACCAGATCAACAGTTTGGAATGTCCTGAAAAAGAAATAAACCACTGGTGTCTTCTGCATTCGATTACGACCAGATGGGCAAAGGAAAACAACCCCAATTGATGACAAAAACAAGCTGTGAAAATAAATTGTCAGTGAAATCACCAACAATCTCCAGAATGAACTGGATTTTGGTGGGTATTTCTTCAACTTCTGTCTGACCCCACATCCAGGTTTCAAGCTATCTTGCCTCAACTTGTTTAGAACCCTGCCCCAAGTCCTGTTGTCTCCAGGTGTTTCCAGAGTTCTGGCTACTGGCTCATTTCTATGACAACTCATCAGCAAACCTCAGCCCTCAGTCCTGTGTGTGTTATCTGCTGACTGTTCCTTGACAGAAGCAGCTCCAGGATGATTGGTTATCCATAACTACATTCGTTGTTAGATTTATGAAAACAAATGACTTGACTTTCATCCTAACTAGCCATGTTACACATGGAACAGACGCCTTTACTCCTTAGGCATTTTAGAGTACCCCATGCTGGTAGTAAAATAGTGATATTACATGTTTGATATTCATTTAACAATGAGATGATTGTTTGTTTGAAGACTTGCACAGATCTGACGTGTTCTGTGGTTATACAGCAACTTTCAAATGTAATGAAATATCCACAGTTTACCTGTTGTGCCTAGCCGAGACCATAACCGTTAAAGAATTTCAAGAAAGCCCTATTAGATCTAAAATTGTAAAGATAGAATGGGCCTCTGTGTGTACTTTTGTTTATTTAAAAGACACTCCTGCAGAAACCTCTGGCATATATCACAGCTCTTATTAGTGTTAAGACAAAAAAGTATATGGGAACATTTAGTACTTATTTAGTACTTGATATGCTAAGGATTATCTCTGAATTAGGCAAAACTGCTTATACTTGCCCTACAAGTGGATTTAGCTGCAAATTGAGTTGTGTTATAACATTTTAGTTGTCATTTTATGTTTAATGTATTTTCAATTAATATTATGCAGTTGTTAACACAAAAACAACTTAAATATTGAATAGTATTATTATTTATAACTGCACAGCAATTTTGAAGTAATCACATTTTTCGAGTAGTAAGTTATTTAAGAATGTTTATGCAATACATTATTCAAATAATTGTTTCGAAATATGGCGTACCAAATGCTCCAGACAGATGATCCAAACCATCCCAAATACCCTTTGTGATGGTGATTCAGTTTAACATGACATGTGGTGGTAATGACACCTGCATCGGGAAAAAGGAATTGATTTAAAAGCACTGCAATGTTGACTGAAGTCCTCTTCAAGAAATGACACGCCAAAAGTGTACATAAATGCAATATCACACAGAACGTCTGCAGTGTGGCTCGAGTAGAAAACTTAAATCTACTGAGCTGGTTTACCAAACATCAAGACATATGGTATATGCAGCATTTCTGCTGTGATGCCATGAAAATGAGTTTCCTCAACGTCAACTGTCTGCATTGATTTTACGTGCTGTGTAACTGTGAATCAACGGCCTGACAAAGGCGAATGAACAATGCATGATTGTTGAAGAGCAAGGACCATTAATGTTTGCATCACCTCCTAGTAACCTAATCTCCACACGACTCACTCACCTTTGTGCAATAAAACTGATGCTGAACGAGTCCCACCTATAGAGCAGAGAGAGTGGCTCCAGACTGATGCTTATCAGATTGTTGATTATTCACAATGAAATGAGGCCAACAATTACAAAAAAAAAAAAGATCTTGGATCAACAGAACAGTGGTTTTAAAGTGCACTTAAGAGAACAAGGTTACAGGACAAAACTCTTTATCTTATAAACAAATCATGGAAGTCAGCAGCATTTTCCTGAGTTAAAAGCTTTTTTGTCTGTTCAGGTGTACTGATATATTTTTTTTCCTAACAGGTTTTACTCTTGAATCAAGAAAATATAGCCATCTACATGACAATCATTTTATTTATTTTTATTACATTTTGAATTTATTAAAGAGAGTTTTCTTGACAACATACATTAAGCTGTGAATCAGATGTTAAGGAAGTGAAGTAGGGCAAAAAACCTGTGACATCACAATATCTTACAAGCTTACAAAGTTCAAAACGAGTTGAGATTCTGTCTCAGTTTCATCTAGCAGTATATAGCAAGGGTGAAAGACAAAGGCACACACCAAAGAGACCCTCTGCCCACGGTAACCATGGAGACCGCGGCCAGAGATGTGGTCTGCACTATGAAGGTGGGAAGTTTCATTGACCTTCCCTTTACCAAGCCTAATCTCATGACGATGCATGATGCAGTCATTGCAATCGGACCCTACAAGCATTTATGTACACGTTAGTTCAATTAACACATACTATATATGCATCAGAAGTGGGGACGCCCTACAGGCTCTTCTTGCGTTGGCTGTGGATGAGAAATAATTGGCTTCTCTCAATGGAAATCTGCTCGAGATCAAGAAACTCACCTATCTAGACTATACACCGAGGGAGTGCTCTGTAGAGTTTGGGCAGAGTGGTCAATAAAAACGGTTATCAAGTTGAAACAAAGTGTCAAACGTCATATCGGTCAATTAAACTCAGATTCGCAAGACCTTGATGCAGAGCGTTAGTACAAATCAAATGAACTGGATCCTCCTGGAACCTGTTTTAAAAAAAGGGGGTTACACGCCGAGAGTTTTGAAACTCCTCCAAGTCACAGGAACCAGCCTGCTTTTTCCTCTGCCTAGAAACTGAAGTGTTGTGGCGTACAGTGGGATGCCGGGCGCATGACAGGGCGTTATATTGGTGTGTTCCTCGTACGTTAGTGTTTGATTATTGCTGAGCACCAGCAAGACCCGAAGAGGCCCTCTCAAGAACAAACATTAAATCACTCCAATCAAACAGCGAAATAAAAATTAAACCACAACAGGACTAATTGTATGAGATAAAAAAAAAGAAAAAGAAACACCCACAACATCATCGACACGGCCAGCACAACAAAGAGGTTGCTTTAAGCGCATCATTGGCACAAATCAGAAATCAACCACAAAGAAGAACGCGGGGGTTCCCCACCACCCCTGTATATTCCTAGGGACCAGAGTTACAACAAGAACACCTACATTCTTTATTTGCCTTTATCAAAGCGGGGGAAAGGTGACGTAACGAAAGACTACCGGGAAACATTAACCGCTAAATAAATTGTCACTACTGAGGGTGTAAGGCACAAATGTACATGTGGAAGAGATACAGGCTATCAATGGATGTCATCAAAGCATGCCTGGCAGACACCCACACTTTTCTCTTTTTCATGTGTCGATTTCGATTCCCCGCCCGTCCCCCTTGCACTGTCCATGCAAGATGGAGCCTTTTTGTTGTTGGCACACGGAGACCCAGCAGGCACCCCTAGGGGGGGGGGGGGTAAGGGAGGGAGAGAGCGAGAGAAGGGGGAGGGGGGGGGGGTGTTACTGACTGCAAAGCCACAGTGCTGGTCTACATAGTTGCCCGCGAAGGAGTGATTGAGGGTGTGAGTTCCAGGAGTTCTGTGTTTTGTCTTTTTCTGGCTGCTTTAACATCGGAGTTTCTGCTCCCTCATGTAGGTTCCCTCTGGCACAGTTAAATAAATATATTCTCCATAAAGAGGTCACATACATCTCAAGCTTGAAAAACCAAAGGCCCTAGAAGACCTAGTGGACCTTGTGTGTTGAGAAAGTTGTACTGGCTCCAGTTGAATGACTTTAAATAATTTCACACTTGATTAATTCATATTAAAAGATTCTCTCGTCTTTGAGCCTAAAAAGTCAATATTTTCTTCAAAGCACTTATTAAAAATAAATACAACAAGCTATTAGTATTAACAGTCATGTGTGATTCAGTTACCAGTACAGTAGAAGATTTTCAAACCGAGGCTTTTTTTTTTTTTTACCAAGGCAGAACTTGATTGCTGTGTCCAGTAGCTGTAACACTGAGAGGCATTTCACAGTTTTCCACGTAAACTCAAGTTGTCGTTCCAGTTGGAGCTCGCTGTGCCCAGTCCTCACTATTCAACCGCTCCACTTTTGTCACACTATCTATGTGCTTTTGGCAGTCGGTTAAGAAAACAAAACAACAGTCAAGTGGTGTTCAGAAGTCCAACACAGCCACCATCTTGAATGCTACAGGGGTGACATGTTGCTCTTTACTGAAATATTCATGAAAAAGTCATTTTCTTCTCAGTAGCAAGTGTTCCATATTTCTGAGGAACTGTGACTACACAGCCTGAGCTCAAAAACAACAACCATTTGTAGAATATTTACACACATATATATATATATACACATATACACATATATATATATATATATATATATATATATATACATATACACATATATATATATATATACATATACACACACACATATATATATATATATATATATATATACAAGAAAACTTTTTTTTCTTTAAAAAAGTGTGTTGCATTTGCTGTACACCGACCAAAGACAACCAAAAGAAATGCATTTGTGTTCTCTGTTTTTGCATTCTGAACGTGCTGTTTATGTGCAGGAGTCGTTGGACTTGACCTTCGCGGAGAGGGACACTAAGGAGGGTTTGGGCGGGACGTCGGGCTTGAGGTGCTTGACCCCGGTCCGGGGCAATGAACCGCAGGAGCTCACGCTGGACTGTCGCGAGAGGGACATCCCCTGGGCAGTCACGTGCATGGAGTCCACCCTCTGCGGGGCGGGGGGTGGCGTCTCCACGCGGTTAAAACTGTGATGCCGGGACATGTGGGAGGAGTTGGACGAGTTGGTGTTGTGCCTCTTGAGGGCGGAGCCTTTCTGCGGGCCCACCGGGTAGCCGCGCTTGTACTCGTGGCCGTAGACGGAGGAGTGCACCTCCAGCCGCTTGCCCATCTGGGGTACGGCTGGCGGCACGGTGAGGGAGGCCTCCCTCTGGGGCACGCGGGGCGGCAGGCCGTCGTCCTCCGCCGGTCCGAGGCCGTGGCTCTTCAGGGCCTTGTACTCCAGCGTGGCGCCCTGGTCGTCCGGGCCCAGGTCGCCGCGGCGCGGCTGCTCCACGTACTCGTGCTGGTAGGCCTGCTGGTGCTGTGGCAGGGGCAGCACCACCACGCTCGGGATGTGGCCCGGTGACGCCCTCAGCGGCAGGTCTGTGGAGATCACCGTGGAGCCCATGGGCGGCAGGTCCTTGGTGCAGGCGTTTATCAGGTTCTGGTTCCTCTCCCACTCGCGGCTTCCGCGGCCGGGCTTGCGTCTGGGCTGCATCGGGGTGGACTCTGGCGTGGGCATGCCGGACAGGTCCAGGTGGTGCTGGTCGGCTTTGATCAGCATCTGGCCGTTGGCGAGGCGTCCGTTGTGCATGAGTGGTGTGAGGATGGCTTCCGGGCGGCCGTCCTTGGCGCCGGTTTCAAACAGGCCCGTCAACTTGGTCACGCTGTTCATGGAGCCCCGGCGGTCATGGGCGCGGTCCTTGTCCTTGCGCCCGGTCAGCTCGGCATCGCGCCGCCTGTGGTCACACACGCAATAGACTAGGACGCCGGAGAAGACTGCGCCCATGGCGAAGGCCAAGATGACGGCGATGGCCAGCAGGGTGACAGGGACCAGCTGGTCACGCCCCTTCTGGTAACTCTCCCGGATGACCCCTGAAAAGACACGTAATTACAGCCAATTAATGAGTGGCAAATTACTTACCCGGAAATCAAAATGGTCAAATGGACAGATGAATGAAGCAGTAATAATGGAACTATTCGACCTATCCAGTGTTTACAGTAGTAAAGTAGACGGTTTTAAACCCAGCCTCTCAACAGGATCTCTACAAAGGTTAAAGGTTCAGAGGATTATAGGTTGACAAGTGAAAAAAAATAAAGATAAATTAATGTTTAAACCAGTTTTTTCACAAGATGCAAATGGGGCCCCTTTTCATAATGCTACGATACAATCGTAATAAATCTCAAAATATTAAAGATCTCTGATTAAACCTACTAATTTAAGGATCTACAGAATACATTTGCCAGGATTAGGAATAATAAAAAAGAACAAAGAGATGACAGAACAAAAGTGCTGCAAATAACGATGACAAGCATCTCGAAATGAAAGATACTGGACGGGATGAGGCGGCGGTGGGGTTTCTCTTTAATGGAATGATCACTGCTCCATTACAATTCCTCCTCACTAAAACACTGAGACAGAAGTAATATCCTTCAGCTCCTTGGTTATGTTATCTGATGCCCATCCATGTTCCAGCAGTTACAATACATTAAAAAAACACAGTACTCACCAATGGAGGAGCTATTATGGCGTTAATCATACAGGACATTATGCCCCATGCAGCTACTATTAAGGGACACAGGCGGAGGGATTCAATCGCGTGGGCCATTTGGGACACTCACGCACGTTCTGCATTAAGTCAGCAGTGCTAGAGATCTGAATAATGAAAAGCCTGTTCCTATGAAACCCCATGACATCATGACTGTCCTAAACGGCTCCCTTTCCGGCACGGGCCGACACGGCCGTTCTACACTCAGTCTAACCCAGGACCGTGGGGCTACAGTAAAATGGAGGGCACTAGGTGGGAAAGGGTGAAATTTGGAACAAGCTCTAATTCAAGGTTTCCATCTCGGCGACGCCCCACCAGAGTTGGATGGAGATACCTGCGTCTCTACGAAAACACAGACGCACCAATCTGTCGCCGAATGAAACAGCGGGCCTGCGGAGTGTCTGAAAAACCTACATCCGTAATCTTCCCTTAAACTTATGTAGTTTGGAGTCTGTTCCGGTCTGTCGGTGTTCTGTACTTCGTCCTGTTTCTCTAACAGCGGCTAATGAGGATCATTTTGAAATGCTGCATGCTACAGTTATGCAAAATCTGAATAGATGTTCAATAAACGTATCCTCCTTCTGGTTTGAAAAAACGTCTTGTTAAGTGTCTTCCTGAATTACACTGTTCATCCAGTGTGCCGATGACGTGTGGAGACCTTAAAATACACAATAACCTGATTCAAAACAAACAAACAAACACGTGTTTCTTATCAAAATGTGACAGTACGTGAGCAGAGGGAGATTTTCTAGAGATAGTCTTTCATTTCTACGTCTTTATTCTTGTTTGTGCACGCGCTTCAGCTGCCGTTCGAAGGCTTTTGGCATTCCCCTATATGGTACATAGTAATTTAAGCCTCGGGTTTCTGTAGGTTATTGTCTTTTGCCCAGTAATAGGTTATATGTAAGGAATTCTGGACTGAATCGCTTGATAGATATGTTAAATAAAGGGTTGAATGGATAACCAAACAGCACTTGAGGTTAGTGGCTCTAAAATATTAAATGAGAAAAAAAAGAAAAGAAAATGTCTCCCATATATGAGCAGTTTTCTAGCAGTACTGGCTTATTCTACTACAATCCTTCTAAAAACCTAAATACTCATCTTTCTCTTGATGGTTACTTATGGGAGGCCATGGAAAATGCTAAAAACGTCTGTGACAGTGAGTTTAAGCATATTAAATCGTCTAGAGTGGTTTAAAGAGTCAGATGTGAACTGAAAGCTAAGGGCTGGATGTGTCAAAGCTGTAAGCATCCGTTGTGGAGAGGAGAGCTGTGGCACCGCCTTCCAACCGTAGGAGTACGGTCATGGTCCCTCTGAACCAGCGGTGACTGGTTCTCCCCCTCACATATACTTCCCCACGCCGAGAGCAACTAAGAGGGATTTAAAAACAACCCCTAGGCCTCCCTGGACCTTTGAAGATTTCCATCTTTCATGTACGAAGTCAATTGTTTCTCATCTTAACTTCAAAGGGGGTGAAACCATAAAGGGCCTCAGACAAATCCGAAGACGGCAGGCTTTTAAATCAAGG
The DNA here is from genome assembly GCF_011004845.1 of Esox lucius. Classification (NCBI taxonomy): domain Eukaryota; kingdom Metazoa; phylum Chordata; class Actinopteri; order Esociformes; family Esocidae; genus Esox; species Esox lucius. The sequence continues at coordinate 32,565,424 of NC_047581.1, read as the reverse complement.
TGGCTCATCATCAAGTAAACTGATGATCCACTATGTTCTATCTCGGTTGACCTTGACAATTCAAAAGTATCAAGGATAGCGTGTTTTACATTAAAAGCAATTTCAATTAATTGTCGCCTAAAAACAATGTTATCTTTTGTGACATTTCAAAGCACTTCAATACTAATACTAATACTAACACCTAATACTAATTTTAGATGTTTCCCTATGTGTCAAAACAACACAGCACTTCATTGTAAAGTGTAAATGTGAAACATATCTCGTTTACATCTCGTGTTACATGGAGGTGCGAGTATTCTCTGAAAGTTTTTAAACTGTGTAGCTAGTGGAACCCAGTCGTTTCTAATACTGCCTGGTTGGTTTAGGCTGACTTCCAAGCCCCTATTCCTTCATAGTAATATTTGGTAGGACTATAAGCCTTGACTGGGGTTGTTACATACACAGGCATTGTCTGAAAATGATAAAATCTCAGTCATACCGAAATGTGTTCACTGATGGCTGAAAGACTAAGGGCTAGATTAAATCTCAACCCACACTGCAGGATTTAGGCCGTAGATCTTTTTCAAAACAAATCACATTGTTTTGTCACATGCTTCCTTAACAACAGCTGTCAACAGTGAAATGTTGACTTATTTACAGAATTGTTTGCCTCCCCTTTTAATGGACAAATGAACTCATAAGGCCATAACCCAACTCAAGCATAAGTAATGTAAAAACACTTCTATCCACATACAGTCAAGCTTTGCTTTTTCTAGCAGGAACCAATAGGAGAGGGAATGCTTGATCATAAACTGATTTGTGACGGCTGTAGTTATGAGGTTTTGTGGTAGATTTTTGGGACAAGGTTCCTCAAATGGTTCTTTGAGAACATTTTGAAAGGAGTTTCTATTTTTCTTGGAAAACGTACCCCTGACGAATCCGCAGGGAACCCTTTATTTTTTAGGGTGTACATTCTACTCCATTTGAGTCACGGACACACAAGTACCTATTGCGGCTCATTCTGTCAAACAATTACAGCTGAAAGACCTGGCCCTGTTGTGTTTCTGAAGGACTCCCATAGATTTTTGACAGAGACCATTGTGATCAAGGCTAACTGAGATCTATTCATATCAAACGTATGCTGCAAAAAAATGTATCACACACTGCAGCTTCATGAAAAAAAATGAAATAGAGCAACTTGGGTTTAAAGGTAGGACCACCTCGGAAAAAGACAAAGGGGAAAGCTCCCAGCATGAACTGTGACGCTGTATTTTAAGTTTCCTCTTTCACAATGAAAGAAGACAACCAAGCACGACAACACAAAGCAAAAGCTAATTGAGAGGAAGGAAACCTGTTGCTTGAAGCTTGATATAAATGGCGGAAATGTGCATTTGTCAAAGTAGAAAGTCTGTGGTTATTTTAAACTTTTGCAAACATTACTAGTGAACCGACTAAATAAATAAAACTGTTTTGAGACTCAGTGGGAGATGGCATACATTGTTTCTCAGTTTACCTGCAGTGGGGAGAACAAGTATTTGATACACTGCCGATTTTGCAGGTTTTCCTACTTACAAAGCATGTAGAGGTCTGTAATTTTTATCATAGGTACACTTCAACTGTGAGAGACGGAATCTACAACAAAAATCCAGAAAATCACATTGAATGATTTTTAAATAATTAATTTGCATTTTATTGCATGACATAAGTATTTGATCACCTACCAACCAATAAGAATTCCGGCTCTCACAGACCTATTAGTTTTTCTTTAAGAAGCCCTCCTGTTCTCCACTCATTACCTGTATTAACTGCACCTGTTTGAACTCGTTACCTGTATAAAAGACACCTGTTCACACACTCAATCAAACAGAATCCAACCTCTCCACAATGGCCAAGACCAGAGAGCTGTGTAAGGACATCAGGGATAAAAATTGTAGACCTGCACAAGGCTGGGATGGGCTACAGGACAATAGGCAAGCAGCTTGGTGAGAAGGCAACAACTGTTGGCGCAATTATTAGAAAATGGAAGAAGTTCAAGATGACGGTCAATCTCCCTCGGTCTGGGGCTCCATGCAAGATCAGCAGTGTATCAAATACTTGTTCTCCCCACTGTCTATATTCCAGAGTAGTATATAGAGACAACCTGAGTAATTGTTTTATTCAGACATTACAGAATACAAAGGTTACATCTAAGTCATTTAACAGACGGTCCAATCCAAAGCGACTTACAGGTACAGTTAGGGTTGAGGTCTTTACTCAAGGGCACAACAACACATTTTTAACCTTGTTAGCTGGGGGATTCGAACTAGTGACCTTTTCGTGACTATCCCAACACTCTCACCACATGTGCCGCTCTGCATTGTTGAGTAGTGAGGACCTCATTTTCATTACTGCCTTCATTCAGGCTTTCCTATCAGACTCTCCAGCCTGATAATGGTGAGTGTCTGAACTGAAAGGACATCTCGGCACAGTAATTGGCACCATTCAGAGGTTGTGCCCCTATCATGCCAGTCTCATTGATACACAGGTGACAGGGAATTGAAGCCGAAAATAACTGTATAGGTGCTACTGACAAGCTGTATGTCTATTCCAGGTGTAAAATACAGACCCTAATGGAAGTATATGTGTTTTATGGTAACCAAGGTGAAAATGTACCTCATATGCATTCCTGAAATACCAACTACATCAACAAGGAATAATATTGTTCATTTAATCAAAAAAGGCTTACGACAATGGCACAATAAAAAGTCTGGAACCAGAACTATGTCAACAGCAGAATAGTGATCCAGTAGAACTTCCCGAGGCCACACAACATTAGGTTAAATGTACGGTATCTCCCATACAGCTGTGGCTTCAGGGCTCAGAACCACGTCACTGACTCTCATGAACACAGATGCCATTCAAACCGCCCTGAGCCACGGAGGAAAGTGAGAGTTAGTTGGGAACACAGGCCATGCAGTGATTAGAACAGTGACTGGACAGTACCTATGCAGGACGCGACAAAGGCCAAAGAGTGACACAGGGACAGAAAGGCTGCTCGCTCAATCCTTCCCTCCAGCCCTCTCCCCTCTGCCCTCTCCCCTCTGCCCTCTCCCCTCTCTCTCTCTCTCTCTCTCTCTTCCCCGTGCTCTGTCTAAATAGCCTTTTTGTAATGAACCCAGAAATTGAAGAGACACACAGAGATGGCCACAGGTCGCGGGGGGGGGGAGGGAGGCGGGGAAGGAGGGAACACGTTTCCGCAGACAGGTCAGAGGACAGACACGACTCCAGTCGGTGGAGGAGTCGGGACACTCCATAAATACGGTAAGTGATACATTTGCACTACATAAGGTGCAGCCTTGGAACATTCCATCTCGACAGATGAAAGGTCCTGTAGAAGGGAGACTGTTCACAATGGCAGCAGATGGCGATGCGGGGGTGGGTGGGTGGGGGGGGGTCGCGGGGGAGAGGTGGGATATCACACAGATACTGTAGATAAGCCCAGACGCAACGGTGCTCGAATGTACTGCGAAATCCAGCGATGGCCACCAAGCAACAGCGGCGGCTGGTATCTGGCTGAGGGTTAGCTACTAAATACCCACAATGTGGATTGTCATTATATTACAATTGTAATTATTCCAATGTGCAGCCCTTAATACATATTGGTGCTGTAATATTCATTAAAAGATAAGACTCCCAAAATGATTGGGCTGTGAATAGGAGGTTGGAATTTTCATATCTTTTTAATTGCTTGCGGGGATGAATTTGGCGGGGGGGGGGGGGGGCTTAGAATTCAGGGACTTATAAGTCTTCGATATTTATAGTTTCATTTGTAGAAAATGAATTTTGTTCCCAACATCTCCTGGTGGTGAAGAATTCATATTTCCCATGGACAGCATAAGCAGTATTCATATCCATTTGGCTAAGATGGAGCTTTGATGACTATCATTATGCCGAGATACAAGTGGCTTCCCGGGACCTATGACCCGGATGTGGTGGATTGCCACTCAGCGTTCTGAGTGCAGTGTTTTCACAGTACATTTGGCACCTGAAGCTAGGGACGAGCGGTGCACCTGCGCAGGGGAGGGAGGGATAAGGACATGAGGAGATGAGGACTGTTGTCAGTGGTGCAGAATTTGCCATGCAGGGACGCTTTAAGCTGCATGGAGGCAAAACGGTGCTTAATACCATCAAAGCAATCAGTGCAAGAAAATAAACGGTCGAGACGTAGTTAATAAAAGAACAGGCCATGCAAATACAGTCGCGCAGCGAAAAACAGACAGTATCATTGGTGATCACTTTCATACCATAAAAAAATTCTACTGGAGCTGAAACTGAACAGATAACATGAGCAGTAAAAGTGTCGTCAGAAAGAAAAACAGCGAGAAGCTTTGGTTTGAATGTGAGCCCTCGTTGCGGTTAACTGGGTTGCCATGACGGTTGCCGTGACAGATGAGCCAGCCAGGACCCAGGTAACGGCAACGAGGTTAGCAACACCACAGTGATGCCGTCTGAGCATGCTGTAGTCTCTGCCACCATTGTGTCTGGTCTACGAGTGTGTCTGCTTCCAGCTTCCAGAGAGGAGAGAGGTGGCTAGCTCACCAGGGTTGGCATCCTCATTCTCTACCCGTCTCCAATGTGATATTTCCTACTTGTAGTTAACGATGCCCGGAAATTCACAGCAGGCCAGGTTTTCACCAGTCCAACATTTCTAAATATAGGATGAAAAGTGCTCACTTCCGGAGAAGGAAAAAGGTAGAGAATTGGAATTGGGACTAATCCCTTACCCAATGCCACGCCCCCAGAGAGATAATCACTTCCTGCCTGATCCCCCAACCAGCCTTTTTCCTTGGTGTGTGTGTGTGTGTGTGTGTGTTGTGAATGTCTAGGAGGTCACCTCTAATCATCATTATTGATTATCAATACCTACTCATGGCAGCAACCCATCTAATAAGATGACTTCGGTAATGAACCAAGGATACATTATATTTGTTGTAATGGAACTTGTAACGGTGGATCCCGCTCTACTAGAGCACATGACATCGATCATGCCATGGCGTAATCACCGCAGTGTCTTATCCTGGCGTCTTCATGTGCTAAATATGACCTTGTGCCGGCTGGGATGTTAGCACAGCTGAAAAGGTCATGCCCCATCCCTGGACAGGATAACGCTGGGACGGTGTTCTCGAAGAAATTAATACATTGCACGTTTTTTTTTTTTATCTCAATGTGTAATGGTCTGTACATTGGCCCCTCAGCAGGGACATTACAGTCGTTGTTTAATAAATATCTCTCTCCGGGGACCAGGCAATTTGTTTCTCTCTTGACAGTGTTATAGGTCCAGGCTGGTCAGCTGGAAGCAGACACGGTAAATCTCACCCCCTGCCACAGGAGAAATGGACTCTTCCATTCCAAGGCTTACCATTGGCGTCCTGCTGGGTCTGAGAAGGAACGGCCATATAGGGGTTTCGCTTATCTGAGGGCTCAGGGGGGTCCGCCTGCTCCACCATGCCGCCCCGACCCAGGGGTCCTCCGGCGGGGGGGTGGGCCGTGGTGGGGAATGGGAGGGTGGAATGGCCTGCCGGACATAACAAAAGTTAACTCTCCTCACACACACACACACACAGACATACACACACACCCACACACACACATTCACACACACAGACATACACACACACACACACACACACACACACACACACACACACACAGACAGACACACACAGACGAGGGGCAGATGGGCTGTGCCAAGCTACAAAGGAGCGCGTGTCCCTCCTTGCGAGCCTGGTGAGGAGACCCTGGGCAGCTCATTACCGAGCACTGTACCTCCTGAGAGCTGTGACCTTGCAGTGAGAGAGCGAGACAAACAGAGGGAGAAAAAGAGAGAGACGGATAGAGAACAAAAGAGAAGGAAATAGGAAGACAGGAAGAGAGAGAAAAGGGCCAAGAGGAAGAGACAGTCAGACGGAGAGAGAGACGAGGGAGAGGGCACGGGTCTTTCTCAGAGGAGAGGAGAACCTGTTCTCCGTCGCGTCACGCTGCCACTGGCTCGGAATGAACAGCGTCTCAGAATCACCTCAGGGAGGCTTACCTTTGATATGAAGAGCAGGACAAAGCCCTGTTCCTCCCTAACAATCCCCCTCTTATCGCCCTCCACTCTCCTCCACCCGCTCCGTTTCAATGTCAATCCATTAGCTATGTTTAGCAGGGCGCTTTCAAGAAGCCCAACAACATGACCCAATTAATCACGAGGGGTAATTAAGATATTAATGTCCTCTAACCTAAATTACCCCTCCGACTGCGCTCCTTGACGACACCCGGTGTCACCGGACTACGGAAGGCAACAGTTACAACTGAACGCTGGACTGACACACTGCATACTGGCCGTGTCACATCGGTGTCCGTGCACCAGTGTTTCCCAATCCCAGGGGACCCCAAAGGGGTGCCCTAGCAAATCGCACTCCCGACTCAAATCAGTTGTGTGAGTGCTAGGGCAAGAACGTGCAACCCCTGGACCGGGTTCGGGAAACGGCCGTGCGCCTTCAGCCACGGGTACACTCCAGCCTGCACATAGTTGTTTTGCTCCTCTTTCGAGAACGACTATGTGCTGGTCACATTACTGGCCGCCTTTCCTGCGTCTCTTCTGTTGGAAGGCGACGACATGGGGCTCCGTCCTGCTACACAGTAATCAACAGTGAGGATGTTACTGAGGCCAGTTAACAGTAAAACCCATTTTAACATGTCGGTGTGGGCAGTGGTGTATATTGGGTGGTGGTTGGGTGGGTGGGTGGGGGGGTCAGGGTCGGGGCTGTTGCCGCTGGTCCAACATGCACAACAGCCCTCCCACCCCCCCCCCACCACCCCCAGTGGCAATCATTAATATGATTTATTTAACAACGTACCACGGGGCTGAGAGATTGGCATGACAGGACCGTTTTATAATTAATTTTCTGCGGCCAGGGGAAGTGCAGTTCTGGCAGATGACACACAAAAGAAGGAGAGGCGTTGCCTCCTTTGGAAACAGAATTCTGAACTGCAGATCTCTCTCGTCGTTTGTAAGTTAATGGAGGTGGGGATGACCTGTCTTGAGCAGCAAAATATGAGCACTATATCAACAGCCTGCATCTGAAATTCCTGGGTTTGACTGCCTGCCAGACCCAGATAAAACAAACACTACTGCTGGGCTGCGTTCAAATTCTAACGGTTTGGATTTGACCTGAAATCTGACAGGAAGAAATGGGGGATCCCTGTAGGAAAAGAAACGCATAAATAGAGGCTGGAAGAGGAGCGGGGTGTAGATCTGGAATGACTTCAAAAAATAGCTATTTTTGTCATTCCATGGAAGTGTAAATGATTGATCTTGTACAGCAGAAGTGTGATGAGTGAGAGGTGCTACAGAGGACTGTGACATCGCCGCAGGCTAATAAAATATATGTTTTTTCAGTTAAAGATATGCACCCTGCAGATTTTGTATTACTCAAGCCAGTAGTTGTAAAAGTGGTGCTTGTAGGCCTAGGCCAAAACCAAAACCGGTCTCTTGTTTTGGCTGTACAACATCATCCGCCCCATTTCCTATAAAATATTACAACCTCAAAAAACATTTACAATTATAAATACACGTTTGTTTTTGTTTTTTAATGTATACATTGTTTCTCCAATTTGTAAACTTTTATATATAAAAAAAAATGGTTGGTATGCTTAACATTCTGGAATCCAGTTTTGAAGACATGATGTTTATTGGATTCAGCTGAATAAGCACCAAGAGTAGATCCGAAACCTATTGGATAAGGTGGGACTGGTAAAGTCGGCCTCTGTATGCTGTGTCGTAAGCTATAGCGGGGCCGTGGTTTTCTGCGAAAAAAAACATCTGAGGTTCAACAGCAACACGCTTGTGTTTAGCCTCTGTCAACGACCTCCATCATTACCCTGCTCCTTGATGAGTCTGGTGGACCACAGAGACCTTTTCCATTAACACGATCAATCCAATTAGGGAATAAAGTGTCAAGTCAAATCAATGCTATTTCGCTGCTGTTTAGGAAGACCAGAAACGGACAGGAAGTGGTGGGGAGATTAGAGGTGTTTTAATTCTACTTTTACGTTTGCCATGTTGGGGAACTATTAGCAACGAACAACATACTTCCGCAAAACCGAACGCAGGAGTTAGCGAGATTCTACTAAGGGATAACCGCCGATATTGGCACATTCTAGCGCAGGAGGAAACGCCCCCTCTCAGGGCATAGTTCCCGTGTGCAGTAACGCAATAAGCCCCGCACTCATCTTAAACAATACCGTTCATAAAACTAGGGGCACAGTAATAAAACACTCCAGTTCGTTCGTAACATATTCGACTTTTGTTATCGAATTGTTCACTGCCGACAACATCCCCAGAATTGCGGCCCAGTTCCATCACGCTGAGTGGGCTTCCACTATAGTCACCCGGCTTCCTCACCCGGCGGGGAGTGAAAATGACGACTTAGTGATTCAGTTACATACACCCAGTGGTCTTTCTGGCTACGTGTCTATCTGTGAACTACTCTACGCAACACGTACGCGTCTTCTGTTTCCACCTACGACACAAGCTGTGCAAGATTAATTAACATGGAATGACGAATCTGCACAGGATGATTCTGTGAAGAACTGAGGGAAATAAATTGCTTCTTCACGAACAATCATGGCCTACATTAAACTTAATGTTCTCTTGAACTTTTGATTACCTTTCTGAAGGAACTCGATCACTCCGTAGTGACTTCACATATATCGCTAGGTAATTTTTAGTTAAATTATTGCGATAAGACCGGTTTCTAAAGGTTTTTCCAACACATTTCATTTGTTTCAGATGCACCGTGTGTCCTAAAATAGACTAGCCTACGTTTAATTATAGCCCATGGTCCATGATACGAGTGATATCTTCTATGAAACTATTTAATGTAGTGTGAATAAACGGAAATGTTAGTAGCCTAACACATGTCTAGAAACTGGATAAATACAATAGCCTTTGTAGTAAACGTTCAAGTGTGTCTCTGATACAACCTGATAGCTGCCCACTCATGGAGCTGTTAGCATTGGGCACTTATTGTAGCAGGATATTTGTAAATATTTGTAGTACAGAAGAAATATTCGAATCAAAACTGCATATTAGTAGTGCTGTAGCAGATTCCCCTATGCATGTTATCCAATTGGAATATCATTTAAATTTGATTTAAATTTAAAACCTAAAAAATATTAATATTCAAGCAAAACACATTTTAAGTAAAAGCTTTTTTTTTTTTTACCCTTTGTGTTCTTTGCTTAGGTAAACATTGGGACCATTTCATAGATGACACAAATCTGTCTTCCACCAGACATAGATATTATGAGGGGTTCTAGAGTCTGAAAGCCAGAGAACTGCAGTATCAGGGGAGATGATTTGGAGCAGGTATAGAGTGAAAGCTAGAGAACTACAGTATCAGGGGAGATGATTTGGAGAGGTTCTAGAGCCTGAAAGCTAGAGAACTACAGTATCAGGGGAGATGATTGGAGAGGTTCTAGAGCCTGAAAGCTAGAGAACTACAGTATCAGGGGAGATGATTTGGAGAGGTTCTAGAGCCTGAAAGCTAGAGAACTACAGTATCAGGGGAGATGATTGGAGAGGTTCTAGAGATTGAAAGCTAGAGAACTACAGTATCAGGGGAGATGATTTGGAGAGGTTCTAGAGCCTGAAAGCTAGAGAACTACAGTATAAAACGAAACTGACCATGATGAGGCCTTTCATGACCCTGAGGGTAGGACAGAATGTCTATAGAAAGAAGAGAAAATAATTAAATTAAAGCTCAACTCATTTAGGTTCTCATGAAGTAGTGGGGAGGGTTTAATTTAGGTGAGAGCAAATAACTGATTGAAGAGAGGGAACTGAAAATAACTGAGGGTGAGTGGGTTGGCAGTACCTCCTACAGCCACAAAGTCAACAACCTTGCCCACTTAAAGAAAAACTACTCACACCTGAACTGTAACCCCACTGGTACACTTCATGCCTAAACCCTAAAACACATTTTCTATTAAAATGTTGACTTTGTGGCTGAAGAACATTACTATTTGTTCATAGATTCAGATTTTGCAGCTTTAGATTGTGACAGAATTGCTAATACATTCAGAGTTTGAGCTAATAGTTTCTTACTTTAATCTAAAAGAACCGAGTGGAAACTGTGAGAGGGGAAGTATCATTTGTTCACCTCCATCTGGTTACTTACCATTGAGGGCCACGAATGTATCTATAAAAGTAAAGGAAGAATTAATTAATAATATTTCCAAAAGGCAAACGCTGTAAGATTAATGAGACATTGTCATAACCTAACCCGTTGCTGTAAAGTAACTGAGTGAATCTCCTGACGGTTCAATACTTATTGACAGTTTCCTTTGTGGGGATGTTTACTGCTTCTCTAAGTTAGTCATTTGAATAATCTCAGTTCTCGTGTCGTCTTTTAATGAATTGGTATTTACCAAAAGCACAGAACTGCACTATGAGTTCTAATCTCATTTATACTAAGAGTTGTTGTGGAGGCCTCTTTAGTAAGTTGTATGTGTGTGTGTGTGTGTGTGTGTGTGTATGTGTGTGTCTGCATACAATGTGTTTCTGTGTATGTCTGTGTCTGCATCTGTGTATGTGTCTATGTCTGTGTACAATGTGTTTCTGTGTATGTGTGGGTGTGGGTGTGTGTGCGCGCGTGCTGCAGCAGTGTTCCTGCAGGACAGAGGCACATTGCTTACTCTGGCAGTCCCCCAGTCCATCTGTGTTGCCATGCTCCACGTCCTGCTCGAACCTCCATCTGCATAACGAACAGAAACATCATGGTGAAGGTCTGAGCCCGGTTCACCAGCCCGGCCAGATCTGGATCTCACACAGGATGAGCGTAGCCGTGGACAACCGGGAGGACAAACACACTGTCCACCGCCACTATTGAAATGTGTCTACGGTCCAGTTACTCGCATCGAGGGGGGGGGTCAAGGGTCAGGTCTACGAAGAGGAAGGAAGGTGGACACTGGGTCGTGAGACTGGGACGTTTTGTTCCAGCCTCACGTGGCTTGCGTGGATATGACTTCCCTGGAAGACCGACAACCGTTCAGTGAAACAGAGCAGACAACTGTCAGATAGATTCAAGTCAAGTCCAGCAGCCTCCAACCCAGAAGTAAGATCTTGATCTCAAATAATTCCTACTGAAATGCACACAGAGGAAAGGCACAAAACAATCCCTCTCTCGGTATCTGCTGGTCTGATTTGCTTATCAAAGGCATATAATCACAGACCAGACACACAGTTTGCGCAAATACAATCTTAAAACTTGTCCACACATGCCATGTAGTTTTTCGCCTTGGCTTTCCCAGGGAATGAGAAGGGGTCTGGGGTAACTGGGGGGCCTGGTGGTGAACAGCACAGCCTTCATGCAGGTGATGGGAAGCCATCTGTTCTCAGACATTTAAAGAGCCCTCGCTGAACCGCATGGAAGGGCTGGGAAATCATCCCCATGTCCAGATGGATGTGAAAAGAGGGCGATGGAGAGGGGGAGTGAGAGAGTGCGAACTACGAGATAGAAAGCAGGAGTGAGAGTGTGTGTGTGTGTGTATTAACTATGAGACAGAGGAGAGAGAGAGAGAGTGAGTGTTTTAACTACGAGATAGAAAGCAGGAGTGAGAGTGTGTGTGTGTGTGTATTAACTATGAGACAGAGGAGAGGAGAGAGGGATAGAGTGAGTGTTTTAACTACGAGATAGAGATGGGGCGGGAGTGAGAGTGTGTTTATTAGGTATGTGGGGGAGTGGAGAAATAGTGTAAACTACTGGATGAGGAAGTGAGTGTGTTTTAACTAGTAGATCGGGGGGGGGGGGGGGGGGGGGGGGCAGAAGCTGAGCCTCTCCAGGGCCTGTTTGTATTAGGGCATTTTATTAAACACTGGGACACGTTTGGCCAAATGCTTTCAATAGCTCGCCACATAACCAACAGATCATAGCGCTCTAATCCCAGCCCACTCACTCACTCACTTAGAAATATTGTACAGTAAAAAGTGAGGTCATCTAACCTCCTAATGCCTCTGTCTACTCAATTTCCAAAGTGGAAACTATCAGAGCAGTCGAGGGACCCGGGCTTTGGACATAGTAATAATACTCTTGCATGCAAGACCAATCATTTGGCTGGGATTAAATTAATCTAACATCAAAAGCTGTCCCCTTTATTATGACTTCATTTTTAAAACGGGTTTCCCCCCGCAGAAACCCCATACGCTGTTTGTTCAAGACGAATCAAGCTCTGTGTCATAAATATAGCTAGCCACATATTACGGAGACCACCAGCTCCCCCTCTTCCCAACCCCCAGCCACGGCCTGGGGACACTCGTCCCTTCTCATCCATCAGCTCTTTGCCATTTCAGTTGGAAGAAAATACAGAACGCCACAAGAATGTGGCTAATCGTAGAAATATATCGAGGCACTGAGGACATCATTCATCGCATGGCCGGGCTAAATTCATGGATATTATGACAGTGAAGTCGACGGGAACGTACTTTGCGTCGAGCGCCACCTGTTTGCACGCTCCCTCGGACACCCAGCCACAGTAGGGATCCCTGGAAGCGATGCAGGATCTGCAGGAAACACACACGGACACACACAAAGCCACCTCATTAAAACATTCGGTGAAGTCCTGAATCTGTGGTAACAGGCGGACGGGGAGGGGTTCGTCTGTGAAGTCCTGAGTCTGTGGGAACGGGCGGACGGGGAGGGGTTCGTCTGTGAAGTCCTGACTCTGTGGGAAGGGGCGGACAGGGAGGGGTTCGTCTGTGAAGTCCTGAGTCTGTGGAAAGGGGCGGACGGGGAGGGGTTCGTCTGTGAAGTCCTGAGTCTGTGGGAAAGGGCGGACGGGGAGGGGTTTGTCTGTGAAGTCCTGAGTCTGTGGGAAAGGGCGGATGGGGAGGGGTTTGTCTGTGAAGTCCTGAGTCTGTGAGAACGGGCGGACGGGGAGGGGTTTGTCTGTGAAGTCCTGAGTCTGTGGGAAAGGGCGGATGGGGAGGGGTTTGTCTGTGAAGTCCTGAGTCTGTGGGAACGGGCGGACGGGGAGGGGTTTGTCTGTGAAGTCCTGAGTCTGTGGAAAGGGGCGGACGGGGAGGGGTTCGTCTGTGAAGTCCTGAGTCTGTGGGAAAGGGCGGACGGGGAGGGGTTTGTCTGTGAAGTCCTGAGTCTGTGGGAAAGGGCGGATGGGGAGGGGTTTGTCTGTGAAGTCCTGAGTCTGTGGGAACGGGCGGACGGGGAGGGGTTTGTCTGTGAAGTCCTGAGTCTGTGGGAAAGGGCGGATGGGGAGGGGTTTGTCTGTGAAGTCCTGAGTCTGTGGGAACGGGCGGACGGGGAGGGGTTTGTCTGTGAAGTCCTGAGTCTGTGGGAACGGGCAGACGGGGAGGGGTTTGTCTGTGAAGTCCTGAGTCTGTGGGAAAGGGCGGATGGGGAGGGGTTTGTCTGTGAAGTCCTGAGTCTGTGGGAACGGGTGGACGGGGAGGGGTTTGTCTGTGAAGTCCTGAGTCAGTGGGAACGGGCGGACGGGGAGGGTTTTGTCTGTCAAACCTACTTTTTGCACTTGCCGTGCCTCTCGCAGCGAGACAGCGGGACCCGGACCACACAGGAGGTGAAGGCCACGAACAGAGAGTGCCCCTGGCTGTCGATCTGCATGCTGACGATCCGCTTGTCATCCACGCCGTCAATGCTGCACCTGGGCAGGGATTACGGGTTAGAGGCAGGACAGTCAGAGTGAAGGGGGGGGGGGATAGACAGATGGACATCAGGAGCTCTCAGCACTAACCAAGCACTTAAAACCACCCTGGTCTCTGTTGATACAGGAACGCAAAGCCCCACCCAAGTATCTTTGTCTGTGGGGTATAAGAGAGGGCCCACGTTAATCCTGCAGTGCAGGGAATTTATCTGCCCCAGAGGAGGGATTTACCTCCAGCCCTGCGTTAGAGCCCTCAATTAGAGCTTACAGTCCATCCACGCCATGTAAACCACGGCGGGCAAGCCCAGATCCTGGTACCAACCCGGTCACTTACGCTATCCTCTCAGGCCAGATGGCCGCCAGGCAGAGACTGCTCGGCCCAAGCCGCAGAGAGGTCCTTCGACCCCGCCCCGCCCGTGTCACATGACCCGTAAGTGGTCGGATAACAAGGGCAAACTCCTGTCACCTTGAACGACCTGCCGTGGGCTCCAGCTGTTGGCTCTATGAGCTCATCTAGGACATCTAAATATTTGCTTTTGCACAGGCCCCGTTATATTTTCTGTTCACTCATTTCCATTCCCAATATTCCAAAAGCCCCCCACGTAATGTATTATGGAGAGATATCAGACGGGCTTTAAAGTCTAACACAGTCCCCTCTATGTTTTTCTTTAATCATTGTACATTTGTAAGAGTAGAGCTTTGCGGTCTGAATCCCTGTTGCTGTGTTCCGCGGACGGCCTCTTTAATTTAGTAGCTGCGGTCGTTGCAGTGTAACCTGATGAAACTCTTTAAATGATAGAGTAGCCATCTGGATGGCCTGGGCAGCGTTGCCTGGGTAAGTAGCGCGGCTAGCTAATGGAATACACACTTCTCCGGGTTGTACACGTTGAGCTCCTCCAGGAAGAGGCTGTCATTCAGGAAACCGCTGTTCATCTTGGCTAGGAATTTCAGAATAATCCCCTTTTCCGAGCCGAGGAAAACGACAGTGTGGTTCCGATAGGGACCCGCTATGTTGTCCACTGCTATCCGGGTCAGTCGGTATCTGGAACAAGGAGATGGATTTATTTATTTATGGATATCATCTCTAGACTTTGAATGTTGTAATTTACCTTTCGGTTAAACTCCTGTTATCCTCTGTCTAATCTATTTAACTAGTATCTTATATGATCTACAATCTATAATTTGCAGATCTATATGCAAATACATTTAATTTGGCGAGATGGAAATGATTAAAACCAAATATACAACACATTTGCCTATTTAAAGATTCAATGTCTTCATACAAGGTCATGAAACACTGTAAAACTGCAGGGTCTGCCCTGGAGAGAGAACATTACTATTTTACATAATCTGAGTAAATGAATGCGATACGAACCTCTCTCCCACTGAGGCTGTTTGGTTGGAAATGACACTGAATGTCTGTATCTGCTATGTCCATGATTTTGTACCATCAACAATAACAGCAATAACAAGTATTCTGTCCATGGCTATGACCCATTAAAGATAATTGGACATCTCAAGAAGGATATCTTTCAGTTCCTCACTACAGATTGTGCCTGGCTAGCAGCAAGCGCATATATCAGGCCAGGAAATAGGTTTTCATAGTTGATAGGACTTAATAGTTCACTCCGATCTGTCACAAAAGCTCAAATTGTAGA